>NC_034410.1:42982777-43009186 GCF_002078875.1 Numida meleagris
GCTGTCTTTCTATGCTTCTGTGTCATGTTTTCCTTGGTAATAAGAGAATAAGTACAGCCATGTGTTAGAACCCACGAGTGGTGGATGTGCCCCAGGTAGCTTGTGGAAGATCAATACTTGTGCGCTGGTGTCCTGCGTTTACGTAGAGGGGGAATGTTCAAAAGCTGCTGCTTCTTGGACTCACGCTCCACTGCTTCTGTAGTGTTTGCATCAGTTATACCTGTTCTGATAATTACAGAAGCCTTTGATTTCTACGTTGCACTGATGAGAATGACTGCAAACAATGCTGACTGTGAAAAGTTTTGCCCGCTCCAATTAGAGTAATAACACAGATACTGTGTATGCTTCCAATTCTTCCTTGTTCATGTCTGAACTGTCAGAAGTTTTTCTCTTATATAATTCACTGTCAGTAAACATCTCTGGTTTGACTACATGTAACTGAGGCAAATAACAGACATCTCAAAAGCCAAAAGTAAAGCCAGTGTTCTTTTCTACAGTTCACTGCAGCCTCCTCATTGTAGCAATGCCAAAGTGAAAAACATTCTCTTTTCAGCATAGCAAAGTGTATCTTTGGGAAAAAAAAATGAGTAATTGATTCTGTAAATATAAAAGCTCTTTAAAAGAATTGCTATCATTTTTAGTAGCACTTGGCTCTCACTGTTTGCATTAATCTCATACCAAAAGGAAATTAAATTCATATTACTTTAGCACCAAATGATATGCTGCGTTTGTACTAGAGTGAAAGCCCAGCCTGGCCCAGAAATCCACAAAATACTTTCCTGTTTTGCCAAGCGGAAAAAACAGGTGTCATTTCTTTATTAATGAAGCTCTAAGAAAGCTGTGGAGATGGAGCTCTTGGTTCCTGGCCAAGAGAGTGAGCTCTCAGCATGACTCAAGAGGAAGAGTTTCAAAGCGAGTTTTATCAAGCCCATTCTGTTAGAAGAAGAAAACTGTGAGCTAGACTCCAAGTAGGGGAAGTGAAAAATCACACATACAGCATGAAGAACTAAGAAGCCAGCATTTCTGTTCTCCTCATAATGATGAGGCATTACCTCACACTGTGAAATCCGAAGTACTGTCAATAATCTTAACATAATAAAAAGCAGTACTTCAGTTTCATTACCGGGTAAAAAAGTAACCATTCTGCTTAATAACACAGGAAAAAAAAAAAACAGGAAAATCAAGTAAAAGACTATTTTGTAAAAATTCAAATTATATTCAGACCAAAGCAGCTGACAGATGAAGTGAAAGCCCAGAAAAAAAAAGCTGGAGAACTAATAGATCTTCTGTTATTTTACCCTTACAGAAAGTGAGAAGGATTTGTCTATAAATGCCTGTACAAAATGAATAATTAAAAAAGACTACTGTATGACATCTATAAATTAAGAGTTTGGGCAAAAATTTGTAAGCCTTGTCAATTTCTCCAATATTTAAACTATCATAACGCTGTGCAAAATGGGAGATGATTTAAGGCAAAACTCAAAGTTTCAAAGTCGCTTCTATTTTATTTTGTTGTTTTTTTTTAATATTTTCTAGTTATTTGCATCATTCAATTTTTTTATTGTTTTTGAAAAATCCAAGAATTTCGGAAAAATCTAAAAATATACATTGTATAGAGTTAATTTTGGAAGAACAAGTGCAATGCAAACACTAACCTTAAAGGTTCTGATTTGTAGAGTAAGCTGACTGTGCCTTAAAAAACACCACCACAGTAACAGCAATTTACAGGTACACAGGGAACACACTAACATTTACCAATCGATTTTTCCAATGAATCTGCCTACTGATTCAGCTGGGTAACCATGGCAACTAAATGTTTTAGCTTAAAACATCTTAAATGCACAGACAACAATTTGAATAATAATGCCATCAGTTAAGGCATTGTAATTTTATCAAAGGACTCTGTCAAAAGAAAAATGACAATTAAAATGTTCTTTGGAAATCCATACAAGCTGCTAGACTTTTTAATATCTACTTGGCTCTATAAAAAATGGGCATGATTACTTCGTAACTTAATGTAATTAAACTACTCCCTGCTAATTGTTTAAAACGTGATCGGTACTTCTGCCCTTTGAAAAAAAACACATTGCCAGTGGTATGCCATGCAACCAAATGCTGCTTTGTCTGTTTGCATTTTTTGTTTCAAAGGACTATGAGCAGGTGCAGTAAGGATAAAGAATTCAAAGCAAATCCACAGAAGATGGTTCCTCTGGACACAACAGGAATCTAAGATACTATGTGCATATAAATTAAACACAAACTACTGCAAGAGCAGAAAATGATTTCACCACCCATCACCAATCAGGTAGCACCTTGTTGCTACCTGAGTAATAAATAAAGCATGCAGATGAAGACTACATTTCCTAGTATTTATTTGTATTAAGGTTGAGAGATAAAAAAACAGAAAGACAAATGGGTGAAAGAGAAACACAGATGACTATAAAGATCATCAATATGCAGTATAAATAGGTTGTATAGTTACATTTAGATAATTTGCAGGTGCTCCAAATAGAAAATAAATTGTACGCATTCATATCATTCAGTTATTATTGCTAGCTGGTAATTTGCATGAAGAATTAAAGAATAACAGACTCATTAAATGTATTTTAAATGGATCCCTGTATATAAAAAATGGTGATGATATAAGGTCTTACATTTTCCTCTAACCCACACAGGAAAGGAGTTACTTATTAGGAATAAAGCATTTTTCAACATGCTGTCTCACTGTATTAAGTTAAAGAAAAACCAGGGAAAACTTCTGGAAGGAACAAGAGATTTGCAGAGAGCCTTGCTGCAGAGAAAGGTCACAGAAGGTGGAGCTTTCTGGCATTTGGTCCTAAATTTCTGTAAACTTTTCTAAAGAAACAGTAGTCACTGTTGAAGGTGCAAGTAAAGGTGAACAGTCACCTCATGGCTTTCCCTTCAGGTACCAAAACCAGATTAAAGCCTCACTGGAGAAATATGAAGGAGAAAGGAGAACAGACTGAAAAATTACTAACCATCTGAGTCCAAAAGTAACTAACACGGAAAAGAAATACAAATCTTCCCCCAAAGGCACAAGGATTAAACTACTATCCACTAATCTCTTTGCATCTCCCATTTTAAAATTTCAGAATAAATAGCAGTGAAACTTCTGTGGATGACAGAAATCTAGCCATACAACTCACTGAAAGCCTGATCCACTTAGCCCTGCACTGCTAGCTTTACACAAAGTTAGTAAGAACATCTTACACAAGGAACAAATAAATCTTGCAGTGCAGATGAATTTCTGCAAGCTGTGAGATATAGGAAATAGAGGGGCAAGTGAGTACTGATAGGAATTCTGGCAGCATGGCTCAAAGACCTAGAGGCTAGTCTACTGACAGAAAATATAGGTCTTTGGATCAGAATGATTTGGACCTCATCAATCTGGAATCACCTTGCTTTAGCTTTCTGGTCACTCTGAAAAGAAGCAGTAATGGGCAGAGGTATACCAATCAATTGGAAAAGAAATGGGGAATAAAGTCTCAAGTCTAGATGAAATTTGTCTCAAGTCTAGACGAAGTCTGGAAGACTGAATGTCTATTTCTGCGTTGGTTTCGGTTTTTTGTTCTTGGAGGAAGAAAAGATTAACCATAGAAAATGACTAGTCCCACTGAAGATAATCTTTTTAATGTCCTCTCAGATTTCCCTTACAGTGGCCTGGCATATTAAGTACCACAAGTAATAATCACCATCTAAAGCCAGCTTGGATAAAAACACTTTCTGCTATTGCAGTATGCTGGAGTATGAAGGCTCACTTCAGGTTCCTGAAAATAATTGCAGAAAAGTTACTACACACATATTAATTGTGAGCTCCAAACAACTGAAGAAATAAAAGGGAAGTGATATTTATAAAGAACCTGCTATTTTTCTAAAGAGGTATATTCACTGATCAACTGTCAGGTAAAGATCAAAAACTATTTGTTGTACTCATTCATCATTAGAAGCACACGTACCCAGAGTTTCTGAACATTAAAGACTCACAAGAAAAGGAAGTTGTACTCTCATCCATGATGTAAGCCAGGTAAATGTCTTCATGCAGATGAGTGCCTTCAGGAGCCAGAGACAAGAAATAATGCCCCCTGAGGAAGCGAAGATATTTTCACCACTAATGTTATCATCCTAAAATAATGTAGGTGTTAAAAATGTTTAGCTTCACCCTACACACATAAAAGGACTAGCCATATAAAAACCCCTTGAAAAGTACTTGGAATGACTACTGTAAGGAATAAATAAATGTGTGGAATGTTGAGTTTTGGGGATAATTTGTCTATATATTCAGACACAGCAGTCAAAGTTGTAGCATATGTGATTTGGCTTCTCTCGAGATGCTATTGTGAAGATTCCTGGTCATGTCAGTGTGGGCACACTGACTCTAAGAGACTGAAGTATTTTGTCAGTGATAGCTCAGAGACAGTCTTCCTCACATGAGCAATCTTCAGTTGCAGTTTGCAGTTCATGGGCCATTCAGAAGGTAAGACACAATGTACCATATTAGCTAGTCATTTGCAAGTTGAAAGAAAAAAAAATAACAAAAAAAGGAAATTTCTTTATCTTAATCATCTGAGCTGTGAAACTCATCTAATATTAGTTACTGGATTTAGAATACCAGAGTCTAGTAGTCTCCTATTCTTATCTGAAGGTTTGCAAAAAAAAAAAAAAATTTCCCCTCTACAACCAAATGTACAAAGCCCTTGCCAAAAGAAGCAGAGTGAGACTGTTTAAAATGTGCCAGAACCATAGCAAAAAAAATGGGAAAGTGAGTGAAAAGGAAAATCCAAACCACCTGCTAATAACTGGCAGCATCTGTCATTACACTGAGAAGCGGGAGCACATGAAGGCAATGCTTGCCAAAGCACTTGAGCTGGGAGCAGTATGGCATAATTCATTGACTTGGTTGTATGAACTACAGAATATCAATCAAGCACAGAACAAACTTTTGGGAAGCTTTATAGGGATCAGCAGAATACTCACTGTCCTCTGTAGCAATGCTTAAAGGTTTGGTGGAGGTTGATCCAAATATTTATCCCTAAACAAGAAACAGAAGCAGCTCTCACTCATGATGAGACGTTAAGGAGCATTTTTGCACCATAACCCTCTACCTTCTTGTATGGAGGGCATATGGTAGTCTCTCAAGGTGACATCTTTTGCAGGGAGGTAAGGGGTTGTGGATGTAAAAGGTCCTCCTTGGCTTTCAGTAAAGCCTACTTATTGGATAATGAAATGTGGGAGACCTGATCATCCACCAAGCTTATGTCTTCCCTGTAATGATATTTCTTAGCTTAGAGACTAAAGAAAAAAAGTAGATCCTCTTCCCTAGAGAAGGGTGCATATTGAGCAAAAGGTAATAATCCTGTAAACCAAAGGTGTTTTAAGGTTACTGAAAGGTTTCTGCTTCGAGGTTGGTTTTCTTTGAGTAGAAATTTAAGGCCAATTCACCTCTCTCAGTGGGAAATAAAAGCCCAGAAATTTGGTCAAGCATGGATACAACCCAGGGATGTCAGTCATTACTTCCTATAACCTCTATAAAGACAATAGACAAAAAATGCATTGGTAAAAGTAGAAACTCTAGAGAACTTCCAGCCTCACACTGAGGCAAACTGTGAGTTGGGGCAGACCCTGAAACACGACACAGAACACTGATAAAGAGCTCAGAACCTTGTGATCATTTTGTGATTGTGTAGACATGTTCAATTTTTCCTTCAGCCATAGCAAATGTTCCCTCCTTACTGCCAGAACAAACAGAAAAAGCACATCTCAAGTATCCTCTTTGCACATACAGAATCAAAGGATCAGGCATGAAACCTAAGGTTTTCTCTTGGTTATGAATGGACCCCACATGCGTTTTCCCTAAAAGACGGTAGAAATTTGGTCTCTTGAATCTGAGGTTTGGGATAGGGGTCAAAGATGAATTTTTACTATTTTATTGGGAATAACTTTCTCAATCTGTACTTGAGATCCCAACACACAGAGCACTTGGATGGAATAAAGATTTCATCAAGACAAAAGAGGAAGTTGACACTCTCATCTCAGATAGCATAAAGCCAGTAAAGTTTTTTTTAAGAACTCACAGATATGGAAAATATGCTGTACCACTGCAGTCCAAATTTGAGCTCACAACAAAAACCACACACATGAAAAGGGACAAATCACTTATAATACTGTATAATTACATATTATGCAAACATGTAGATATAGAAGACCACATTCAGCTTAATAAATATTTCTGGAAAAAGAGTCACCTCCTTAAACGCTACCATAATTTCCAAAAGCGGTATCCTCATACCTTTGCATACGCGGTAGTTTTGATAAACCATTGTTTGAGGTACTTCTGTTCCACTTTTGCTCCTGAACGCCATGAACAACCATTGTCATCCACCTGTTCATTAGCTAGAACAGTTTGATCTACTGGATCCCAATTGACCAAGGCCTAAAAACATTTCAGGAAAAAAATATTTTAAGCAGCTATTTCAAAAACAGAATCTTACTTTTTAGATAACAGAAGAATTATCCAGAAACATTTTTGGGGCTCCTATTTTTTACATTTTGGTAACGTTCATTTGCATCAGCAACAGGGACTCAAGTGAACATATTTTGAACAAAACATTTTCTTTTGAACAAAAGAAAAAAAGCGGTTTGCAGCATTTGCCTTCTTTGGTGGCTAAGCATTCCAATTTACAATACTGCGAATTACACAGTTTGATGCTTAAAAGTTGTCCAGCAGTAATAAAGGTGCTGAGAGTGAGACTGAAGGGGACAGATGACAGAGGATTCACAACTTGAGAGGGTCACAAAAAAGTTTTATATTGAAGTGGAAGACTTGTTATTTTCCTCACATTTCTTGTCAGTTGTGTGAATTACTTTTGGAATCATCTTTCCTACCGATTACCAATACAAATGCATTAAAGAAAATTTAAAGTGAAATACATGCTAGTGTTTAACTAAATATTCAGACATGGTGGGGAGGGAGTAAAAGCAAAACCTCCCCCTCACAGTACTGAACAATTTAGCTGATCATTTATGATAAAGGGTGTAAGACCACAAAAAATAATCCTAAGAGCACTGAAACAGTCATTCTAGAAGGGGCATCAATGACAGACACTAACTTGAAAAAATAAATAGATACAGGTGATGATCTATTAAATTGAGTGTTACCTAGTATTTGACCTAAATCAAAGTTAAATCAGCTTAAATAAAAAGCAGTAGCTCCAGCTCCACAGCACTGAAATACATTATATATTATTTGAAATGTTTAGATATACTCTTTAGGTACTGGGAGAATCAAGCACACTCAACCTATAAACATTCTCTGCTTTTGTATTATTCACTTCACATTTCATCCATCACTGATGACTTTCTGAAACGTCCCGTTTTCCAAACCACTGATACTCCTTAATTTTAATTATGCTATCTATTCTTAGAAATAGTAAATACAACAATCACTTTACAAACCTTTTTGTGAGAACAGAAGAAAAGACAGATGTACAGACCCTATCCTCCTGAGGAAAATTGTTGCTGCTTTTGTTATCAGTACAGCTTACACTGATTTACACATTAATTAAAGCCGTTTTTTGATAAAAATAAATTCATCTTGAAATCAAGCTTGCATGAACTCAGTATGTCACTGGAATTCAAATTTTATACAGTTTGCCTACCTTTCATCTGATTCCTATCAAGAACATTATACAATTTTTACAACAGCCTTCAAAAAGTTTTGGGAAATTACAAGTGATCAATATATTCACTATTACAGACTTGTTTTCTATACTTCCAGAACACACACTTTTTTCAGCAACGATGCAACACATTATGAATTTGGCTTTAAAGTTATGATCTTATCATTTATAAAGATCTGAAAAAAATCACACTAAGTTAAAATAACATCAGGAAGTAATAAAATGTTAGTTGCATGAGGCAGTTATCAGCATTTGCTTGTATTAAGTTGGCTATGACTAAAAGTTGAGAAAGAATACTGCTTTTGTTTTGATATTGGGTAAACATACTATGTAAATTTTGGAAATTAACCAAATTGATTTATGCAAGTATAATTATGTAGCATGACATATTCTCATGATCCATAACAGGAAAATGTATCTAGATAAATAACGCAAAGCATAAAGCAAATGCACATGTAAGAAATGCACAGCTGGATGGTCTTGTCCACAAACTTTTAGGGTTGCATTTTGCTCCTTCCATTACTCAGAGCCTTCTGACTAATATTCAGAACCTGGATATTAAATCAAATCCTTAGCTCCTACTTGTACTTCACAGAGGCAACTTTATGAAAACGACAGCCTCAAACGATAGCTCCAGGAAGTAACTAAATTTCACCAATACAAAGAGAGCACAGTGTGAAAGTGCACATCTCACACAAGTTATTTAGATCTGCTCTCTACACCAGTGAAGGTCTTAAGCTTTTAAGGTACGATTCATCTCATCTGACCTCAGATGTCATAACCCCAGACAGCATAAGTACCTACCTCCAGGTTTGGTGTCTATGGTACTAAACTGCAGATACCTAATCAAAATAATCAATACAGTCTAGACAGCAATTCATCTCAAATGAAATGAGACACATTTGGCCAAGTCAATAATCTCTACAGTATATTGATCAGATCCGTACTGTAGGAAGAAGAGAGAGTATTTTGCTGTGGCAAATAAAGACACACTGTCTCCAGAAGCCGCAGCATCCAGACATTGTTAACTCTCACTAAGTCCACTCCCAGACACACTGAAGCTGTTTCCCAACCAGAGAAATTTCTCACCAGACACACATACTCCTGGAGCGTTAACTACACTAACACTTGACAAGTATCATTCTTATCTCCACAGTAAGGCTATGAATTATCTCCTCATGCCTAAAAGAAATTGTAAAACAGGAGGCTTCAAGCTGTGCAAAAGTACTGCCTAATGCATATTGCAGGTATGCTGAAGACACGGGATAGATGTATGCTTTAAGGATACATGACAGCTTGAAGAGACCAAGGGTTATGGGTTACATCTCTGCCATCTGTTTCCTGCCAAAAGCAACTGGTTTATATTCAACAGAGATTACACTCCCTACAGGCTGACAGATGCTGATTTAAGTCCTCAAAGCACATCCAATCATTGGTACTCAAACACCTCCAAAATTCCACAATACTTGGAGTCTGCATGCAAAACTGCTTTTGTGCATCTCCTAAAGAAGCTGCAAGCCTTGTGTTTTTCAGATTCACCTCTAAAAAAAAAATCTAAAAATAAAAATAAGTTTTTTATCAAAAAGCTAGGGTTTACATTTTTTATTACAAAAAAAAAAGGAAAATACAGAACAAACAACAAACAAACAAAAAGAACCAACACAGCCAAACCCTGCATGCTAGGACGTACCAAAAATTCAATCTTCTTGCCTGCCATCATTTAGGATCTCTGAATATATCTTGCTGACAGAAATAGGAAAAGTGGCTCAAGAATGCCTCATCTTTCCAAATGCAACCTTTCATCATCAACCTCTATCTCTGCGTTCATAGCATAATTGGATTTCATCCTTAATTATATTCTGTAGGATTTTCTGGTTTCTACAGAATACAACGGAAACTTCAAAGCTATTTTAAAGAAATGTTAGTTTCCATTTTAAGTTAGGAACATTTATTAAATTGCATCTTTGTTTAGATGCAGCTCAGTAGTTCAGGTATTTTGGAACTGAGTCGCCTTGGCTATGTAGACAGTTCTTTGGAATGCTGATTTAACACTTTTGTTTCACCTCCTGCTTAAAGACTAACTGAACTCTTCCCTTTTCAGATAACCTCATATGTCATTTATAACATACTATAAGGTTCAGAGTTTCTTAATGTACTGCTAGCTGAAAAACAGCTGTGATAGCCTTACAGCATCTAATAGTTCTGTAATATTTTACAGATCACAAACAGGGTCCAGAAATTAGATGGTTAGATACATAATGTCTTATTATCCTATCCAGTTCTATCACTTCTGAGATAGCATCACAGTAATGTAATACAGTCAAATAATCTCAGTGCTGAAGAGACTCTTCACGATCACATTATCTTTTACAATTTCAGGAGAGGGAAGTTAAGACCTAGGAAATTCTGTACTGAAGCTAGGAAATAAACTAATTGTAGCTATGTTCTGATCCTGCATTTCAATGTAAATGACATGCAAACATTTCTGGTTTGACATACTGTAATACCCATTCATGTTAATTACAGACAAAATTCATTGTATTTTGCAGTGATTTAAAATGAAACAGAGCCCCATAAATATCTAACCACTCAATGAATGCAAATGGATAATCCAGAAATGCATCCATAAACACTGACCGAATGTGACTAGTGACTAGAGTCAGTGCAGTGTGAAGTATCATAGGCCAAAGTTTGTACCTACCTCTTTTTGATACACTATCCCAGATTCAAAAAGCTTAAGAAAAAGGTATTGCGTCCATTTGTAGTACTCCGGTAAACAAGTGGTTACTTCCTGTAAAAAATGAAATGAAATAAAAATACCTGAAGCTATTCTTAGTATCTTCTTACAGCATTTTAATTTAAGCAATTAACTCAAGAATGTATAGTATATGCCAAAGTGAAAACAAAATGCATTTTTGGGTAATGTTTATTATGAGTGATATTCACCTGTACACAAAACCAGAGAACACGGGCCTTTGCAAAGGCCCAAAACATTGCAAAGCAAAGTTTACTTGTTAACATAGAATAAAATAACACTGTAATATGAATGCTGATAGATATGACAGTACTAGAATAAAACTGACCACAGCTGTCTGACCAGGGAAACAGCAAAATTAGAAAAAAAAACAGTAGAGCTATTCAAGAAGTCATCTCAGGCATAATGGCTTTTTCTCTAAGTACTGAAAAGCAGGAAGAGGCACTGTGGGCTATTCAAAGACAGCTCAGAGCTGGCTGCAGAGAGAGCAGAGAAGGAGTCTGCAGCTGAACCAGTGGCTGTAGGGGACAGAACAGCACTGAGGAACTGAAGGTGCTGACAGCAGCAAACGTTGGGCTGGTAGGCAGGGACCAGGGAGAAAGACTCCAAACTTTAAGATGAAAGAGTTGAAAAGGGTATCTCACAAGAAATCACAAGTGTAAGAGAGAAATAAAGACAGATAAAAATAAATGACAGCATAAAAAAGAGAAGTGGGAGTCGAGGAAACAGCATGTAAAAATACCATAGTACTTTTTTTTAAAACTTGCCACCTTTCTGAAGTTTTTAGTGAATATTAATAACTAAAACACAATCTACTTACCAACTGCTTAAAAAGCAACAAAATGCATTTCAAATAAACATGAGTACGTAAAGCTCACTAAAGCATGATGTGATTACTGACTCAACGTTCTGTACATGAATGCAGTGCTTTACCAGTGCAATGGATACGTGTATGCTTTCACCCACGTATTTCGAAGTTTGGCCAAAGTGAAAACAATCATGTAATTCAGCACTTGAGTTCTAATTACCTCATAAATATGTGGCAATAAACAAAACACATTTTTCCTGTCAACACCTTTCCTGTTTAACTTGTTCTTGTTTAAAGAAGAATCATTTCGACAAACTTTGATTCACTGGTACTTAGTGAAGCTGAAGGTAACTCCTACACTGAACCTTAAAGCAGCAAGAATATACCTTAATGTCAGAGTTACAGGGTTTTCAGTATGCCAGCTAACTACGTGCTAACTGAATACATTTATCAACAAATTTACCAACAAATGGTACAATGTCTTTCACCTAGGCTTTCCTATCATCTAAGCATCCCACCAAAGTCCCTGTGACAGATGACATCAGCAATAGCCTCTCTGGCTCAAGTGACATCTGAAACACCCTAGTATAAAAATGTCACTATTTCGACAACTTTACATTCCTGTGCTGAAACACTGCTTTGAACAATTAATATGAACTTTGAATAGATACGCCTCAAAAGTGAGTTGAAGAGGCTTTCCAGACCAGAGAGAGACATTTAGTGGCAAGTTTTCAGCACAGCATGTGAAGGCTCAGCCATGAAAAGCAGCTGCTTGATTAAACCTTGCTCTTTGCACTGAAACAAACAAACAGAAAAACCAGGTAAGAAATCTGGTTTATCTCTATTCAACCACACATCATCCATTTCATCATATGTACACGTACAAATACACATACGTGCATATGCATATATATTTTGCCTCCAGAACAGCGACATTAGTTCTGTTAGTGTGATGCTGCTCAGGCAAGGGAGTTTCATCTCTTAATATCAGAGATACAAAAGAACAGAGACCATTCCTTGCAGTACAATGTAAGGTTATGTGAGCAACAGGTAAACAAAGAAGACAACCAAAGTGAGATGTCAAATAAAAACAGTAAGATGAACTGAGCTTTGTCCTTTTGGTCCTGGCTGGCAGATATGTGTTAACTGAAGCAAAAGAGATGGCATTTTTCATGCTGAACAAGGTGTGGTACACAGAATCGCATGTCTGTGCTCTCTCACAAGTTGTAAACTGACCCACTTTTTAGAAAGAAATGCAGCAGGAATATATCACTGAAGTTAATTTGCAGTCTGGTCTCTGCAAAATATCCGAAAGTCCAAAGAGATCACTCAAGCTCATCACTTATTTAACTCTATAACCATGAAGATTTGAAGAGAAATGATGTTACTGCCAAGCAAAATGTGCAAGAATTTATGTGACTGCTGCTGATGACGAGTCAGGAACCTCTTGACAAGCTAGAAATGTTTTTTTTATTTTTTTCTCCTATAGTTTATCACATCAGGATGTACAGTGAAAAATAATTTTTCCATGTATTCTAGATTTTGATTAAAAAAATTATGTCTGGCAAAAAGCTCCCAGTTGGCTGTCATCATCCTTAAATTAAAGTGACTCGTAAAGTTTCTATTTAAGCTTCATAGGCACGACAAACATTTGCAATGCATTAACAGAACTCTCCTAAGTGAGAAATGCAGAGAAGGGTTTGTATAAAGGCTTTGCAAAATAGCATGACAGGATCCATTGAGACTTTTCAAAAAATGTCTGTGAGCTGAGCACTAACAAAATAACACATATTTATAATCCTATATCATAAAGCAGTTCGGTGAATATAAAGAAATAGGATATTAGCACATTTATTCCAAAGATGAAATATACACTAAAACCCAGAACACTTCTTAGAAATATGAAATATAGTGCTCTGCTGTCAATCGCATATGCTCTTCAGAGATCTGTGACAGATTTAGTGGCAAGCCATTACCACAGCACTTAAGAAGGTACCACAAAACCACAGAAAGGAGTGATGGCATCTCCTCCTTCCTTCCCACCCATTCTCTCTACTCCTCCTGTCAGATGGCTAGCTAAAAAAAAAAGCATCTGCTGCTGTCACCAAACCCGATCTTTACCATTGTTCACTGTTACTTCTCCTTCCTCCAACACAAATGACACAATTAAAACAAACCACTTTTAGAAGTGGTCTGCTTCCAAAACCAGCAGATATTGACAAGGTATAGTGAGAAGGAATTGCCAGGATATAGTGAGAAGGACCCTTATCCCCACACCAACTACCTTGCTTAATCCTTTTCCCTCAGCATAGCAATCTGTTCCTGACAAAGAGTGTGAGGAAGGGGCTACTGTTTCAAGCTGGTACCAATGTGCAGATACAACGGTCTGTTTCTTTTTGTAAATAAATTCTCAGCTACAGATTAACTAGCACTCTTACAGTTTGGACGTGACAGCAGTGAAACTTGGTAAGCACCTAGTTTGTGTTAAGGTGAAAGAATCATTCACCATGAAAAGCCTGATACAAAACTTCAGCCATCAAACAATGGCAAAGCCAGCAGGAGAGAATCTTCAGTAACGAAAACAAGTTCAGGATGGCAAATTTTTGTCATTAAAAACTGTTGAAATGCCTTGTCTTAAAATTCATTATTTGTTCTAAATCTGCCACATTCTTACAACTGTCTATTTTGTAGCTAAAGAAAAAGATTCTATCTTCATGCAACTTCCACGGCTATGTTTTTCAATATAAGTAATATTTACAGGCTGCATAAAAGTGTTTATTTGCTGTAAGATCCACCCGTTTGGGGGATAACACATAACCGGAGAGAATTAATTTCCTCATTTATTACTAATCATTTTGTTTCTACCACTTACGCTATTCTGAAGACAGCCATGTTACACTTGACTAAAAATACAATAGGGAGAAAAACCGAAATGGATTTTTTCAAGATCTGTCTGGGAAGATTAAACATCTTTAATCCCCCATTTTTCTATTTTCGTACTGAAGGGCATAAACCACCTAACTGCAAGCGTAATTATTTAATTTTTGGAGGTTTAGAGTTCAACTGAATGACATTTCTAAATGCATTTGCATATTTGTATTTCAAAGGCCCTCAGTTTCATGCATTGTTTGCTACAAACATCGTGCAGTACTTACATTTTAGAGCACGAATACCTTTCCTGCAAAAAAAGCCTTATTTCAATGATGCCTTTTTCTATTCAATTACAAGTAGGGTGACTGATTATCAGTGAGAGGTGGATAAGAAGAAAATCTGATAGTTAAATCCCTGTCTGCTGTTACAGTTTTATGTGTGCCAGGCAGAATGACAACTTCAAAACAAAACAGAGAAATGTCTGAACAATGAGAATCTACCAAAGATTTCTTCTTTTAAAATGCACAGTGCAGAAGGGCAACGTTAATCATACTGAAAAATGTTGGCAGTACAAGCTACCTCTTAGAAGAAAGTTATATAAACCAGTGGTAAATTGCTGAAAGAGTGGTAACGTGCATTCAGCCTGACAGCACTGCTGAGCACAAGAAAGGGAAAGTCATACGCTCTCCGCCCCTTGGTGCTGATGATAGGAATCTTCAAAAATTGCACTTAATAATTCTCCTGAAAATAATCTTTAGAAGAAGCAACAGGCAGTTTGCAGTGCTGTCTGGGATGGTATTCTGGAGAAATCTAATCACCAGGAAAGACACAATTATTGTTAACTTAAAACAAAAATGGTTTTTATTTTCCAAGTGCTTTAATGTCTCTCAAAGACATTTTTTCCACCCTTACACCGCATCTTTTTAACACTGGATCTTCAGGTTCAGCATAGAAATGTTCTCTCTCTTATTGAGCTTTTTTTTCTTTTAATCTTTCTCCAGAATAACATTGTTTTTAAAAATTTACTATTTGACACACTTAAAATATCTACATTTCAGGGGAAAAGTGACAGAGCAATATTAGTATTCAAGCCTACTCTAAAGCAAAGTACTTACAGAGCTTTTTTATGCATTTAATTACATTGCAGTTTGCTTACATTTTCTGTTTAGCAGAATAATTTCCGAGTGCCTTTGTAACCCGGCTTTCTGAAATAATCTCGCTAGCTTTTATGCCATCTTTGTTGTGCTTTGCTGGTTAAGTAATTTCACCGACTGCTATGGCATACAAGTCAAAATGAGAAAGTATTTTTAAGAGAGAACAAGGAAAAGAAACAGATTGATAACAGGAAACTTCTACTACGCAGGTGCGCTGGGACTTGCTCGCAGTAATTTTATCAAGAAATAAAATTAAAACTAGGCTTCATATTCCTAGACAGAACTTTCTTGAACACCACACATGACTTTATATGCAGTCAGCTTCCTCAGCACAGCTCCATGCACTGAATATTCCAAATGCACTTTTTATTACTTTCTCATCTTTTTTTCCCACTAACATCTGTAAAATAGTAAAATGTACTTAAGATTTCCCCACGTTATCTCAGCTGGCCAGATAGGATTCTTTGGCAGCTATTACAAACTTCGGTGCTTTACAAAGGCAACTCAACCCACACTAAAATAGGGACCTAAGGTAGGAGAATGAGTTTCCTCTAGCAGATACTTGCTAGGTACTATGCTTTAACAGAATGAAGGAGCACACTGGAAAAAGACTGATGGAATTTGATTAAAAACCAACTCCTGTTTTGTACAACAGTCTCAGTTAATTAGACTAACTCATATAAAAGGTGTTTTTCTCTCATTTTTCATAGGAGTCACTAACATCATTGAGTTTGTTTGCAATGTCACAGTATTTTGTAAGCCACTGATTTACTGCCATACAAGTACAGAATAATAATAAGAAAATATTCCTTACCTCAAGGAGCTCACTTTTAAGGTAAGTACCTGCACAGCACAGCGCACTGCTGTGCAAAGATGCTCGAGTTAGCCCAGCAGCAGTACAGCTGAGACAGTAAGATGCTCTGCTCAGTCTAATTAGCCTTGCAGAGAAGCAGGCTTTAACAGCCTGGACGATACACTGCTGTAACTTAAGCCATTCCGTTCCAAAGACATTCCTTCACCTAGCTCAAATATCTGCGCATTTAATTTAATATAATATTATACTATAATACAATGTGCAATAGATATATTTCAGGTATCATACATTTTTTGCACTGATTAAACATCTCTCTGTTTCTAATGGTTACCATCCAGGTCACTCTCACTGTAGTTAATAAGGCAGGCTTTCTAGGTAAAATAAAACTTAAATAATTAAGGAGTGAAAATTCCAACATTTCACTGTTTCAAAGAACACATTTCAGTTGTTTTAAAAACTCATCTTTCAAAAACACAGACTACCTCTCTCTGGGGCATTCTGAATTATTTTAATTATACAACTGTTAAAAAATGAACTTAGTTGTACAGAATTAAAGCATATTTTCAAACATATTCAGAGGCTTCTGAAAGCTCATTAACTATAACATGGTTTGCTAGAAAAGTGGAGGTAAGTCTCAAAGAACAGGCACGAGGACGACAAATGAGTTTTCCCTGTATACTTATACTTCCTGTCATGGTTTTCATTATTATCAGTTCTCCGTTTCTTCTTTGGAACATAAGGGTTACATGAAGGTCTGTATACACCAGTGAACTTTCTCAGTTTTCTTGAAAGGCACTCTACAACATTCAGCTCCTGCGTGTTCCGTAATACCGATATGCACATATGATTTCACTGTTTTGTGCTATTCATGTACTACACATAAAGAACACCTCTGAGATAATAACACTTTAAAATCTAAGAAAATAATTGTCAAGAATGTGTGAAGTCAACCCTACACACAAAAAAAAATTATTTCCAGAGCAATTTTTCTTACCAAGGAAACTAAAATCTTAACGTAAAGGCTCTTACTGAAAATCTTGCCATATATAAGATATGTCAAAGTATTATTTTATTTTCACGTAGAAACATACAAAAAACAACAACTTCACCTTCTCAATTAACAACAACAGATGGCAGGTCTCATACTGACAGAAAATTAATCCTTTTCCTTTTCAGAGCTACAAAACTGTAATAAAAATTCAAGATTAGCATCTCCATCAGGCTATTCAGAATCATATTAAGGTGATAAGTAACGATTATTGCTAAGAATATAAAGTTAGTGACTGTGGCTGATTCACCAGTTAATGCAATAACCCCTACTATGATTGCTTCAAAAATTAATTTCTTTCATTTTTATCTTGAAAGTGAGATTAGCTTATGCCTGGTTGTGTTGGTAAGGTATTTAAGGTGAACATCTGATTCTCAAGCATTAGTGTTTTAAATAGAATAGCTAGTTTCCAAAGTGGCCACGATATGGACAACAGTGATAATGCAGGACTGTCCCTCACGTTTAGAAGAACATAACCAAACTCACATTTCAAGTCACTAGCTTTAAACTGTTGACTGTATTATAAAACACATGCACTGAAAAAAGCAATCCTCAAAAAAATATATATATACACCTTAGCAGAGAAGTGTGCTTCTTCATAAACATCTATTTAGACTATTACCAAAGCTCTTAATGAAGAAAATTGCTACTCTGAAAGCAGCAAAAAAAGCAGAGAAATATCCAAATGTAAACACAAAGTAAAAATGAAATCACTTTAAAGAGAAGACTCTCCTACAGTTTGAGATAATCAGATTATGTCAGTAACACAACAGTGAGAGAAATTTGATAAGAAGTTTCACAGAAGGTCTATTTACCACTTTTTTCAAATGCAATTTTACAGCTTACAGCAACAACCCAAACTGGTCACTTTCAAAGACTTCCACGTTGTCATGTTTAAAATCTTAAAATTCCAGATTTTTTAATATTCCATTATGCAGTAAAATAAAACAGTATCCTCTAGAAAAGAAAATCTTACCCTTTCCCAAGTGAAAGAAAGACCTAGTGCATCAAACTGATCCCTCATGTGTTGAATATTTCTGCAAAAAGAAAAGAGAAATATTACAATTATTCATATCATGTGACTGCATTTAACATCAGGCGCCTACAAAACTCTAGGAAACCAAAAGTACTAGTTAACATCTACACACTATCATCTCTCTACCAATCAAGTACAATGAACTGTCAGAATATTCATCTTAAATAATAATTTTAAAAATCACTATTCTGGTATGTATTCTTCCATTTCAATGGCTGTGTATGCAACTACTCTGCACATATTTTGATGCAGTTTTCAGATACACCCAACGATTCCTCTCTGTACAACAAATCTTTCTGGTATAGCTAGGAGTGCAGAGCTCCACTCAAACCAAGAAAGGTTTGCCAGCAGAGTAATATCAGCACAGGCAAACAAGGAAATCTTACACAGTCAAAACTTCCACTAGGAGAAATCACACTTTCAGCAGTACTGCTTACATTAAATTCCCACCCAAACCATACCTACTTAAAAATATCAGATTCCAGGGGACTCTCACAAAGCTTCTGCCTCTACACTGATTTTTTGCTAACAAAGGCTTCTTTGTGTTTCGTTTAAGCAACTCTGTCTTCATCAGTTCTTTTCCCTAACTTCGAGAATATAAGGAGTAATAGTCAACTGGAGCTCATTTTTAAGTCACCTCTTCAGAACATGATGATGATCTGAATTTGGTTATTTGCTCCTGAATCAAGCAAGCTGAGGTGTTTACGATGTTCCCCCTTTCAAAGGGGTGTCGGCATCTGCTCCATGGATGACTAAAACACATCCCATATCACAGCTCTATGTACCTGTCATCCCTGATGCAGACTTCAGAAACATTTAGGACAGGGGACAGTGGATAAAATGGTTGCATTGGCTTCAGTGGTCAGAATTTATCCTGCCTGTATGATGAACCAATTCCCTTCCTTTGTAAAATCACACACACACACACAAAAAAAAAAGGCTATAGAAAGGAGTTTCTTGCTTGGATGTTATTATAATCAATCCCACTGATGATGTATTAACTTGTCTCAATTGTTGTTATAATACCACTAGTTAACTCAGAAAATTACACTTTCCAGTACTAAATTTTAAAGCTAAAATTTTATTCCCTGCACAAAATACCTTGTACATGTGACTGCTAGCTGAATTGGTTTAAATGTATGGAACAGCAAGAAAAGAAAAAAAATTAACAGCACAGAAAGCAGAAGAGCATCAGGTCAAGCACTGCTCCACCACACATTTCCACATGACCCTGCTTGGATGAAGCAAGCCAAGCTAACAGGGCAGCTTACTATTGTTCAGTCTCCCTGCCCCACATGCTCAACATTTTTATGTTGAGCCCATTCAACTCACTTAGCCAGCAGAACCAACAAGATGTTCTGAGTTCCCAAGCTACTGCAGTAGGTGAGCAGAGAGCACGTGGCAGTGAGAAGGAGAAAACCCTGGCCCTTTTGTAGTCAGCAAGTACACGTGTCAGCCTAGTTCCCTCCAGACTACAACCTTCAATTCTTTGTGCCTCATCTGACATGTGAATACAGATCAAAGGAATGCTCTTTCTGGTGAAGATTCTGACAAGATAATAGAGTTAAAAATGAGCCATTTGGATATAACAGATACGTTGATTTTTTAATGTTTTTTTTTTACAGCTTAGCTGCAGCAGGCTTATTAAATGAAGACAGAAATCACCAGCTTACCCACCATACTCTTCAGAAAAAGAATAACCTGTATCAAAAGCAGTGTATTTCTCCAAAGCAAGACACACTTGTAGCAGATTTTTTGCTGAGAGTCCGGGCAATGTTTCCACATAGCCACAGGTTTCTAATTACCTTTTAGCTAACTTCACATATAGTTTAACTGATGTTTCACAACACATTGTGCACAGTGGCTTTCCTGGCTCGCTCAGAAACAAAAACAGTGGTTTTGGTGGTTTGGTTTTCATTTTCTTTCTTTTTTTTAGTGGCAATGGATATTTTCATATCAAGCCAACAAGAAGGAAATTTAGAAAATTGAGCATAAATGACACAGAATTTGTATGCACAGCATTACATACATTTTCCTTAAGTGAATTCAGTTACCACCATATTTTAGTAGGAAACGTAGCAAGTGATCTTAACCTAGAATAAGGAGCACGCAAGAACTTATAGGGAACAGCATTATCTCAAGGGCTGTTCTGGGCTAAGGTAGAGTTAACTTTCTTCCCAGATGCTGGTATGGTGCTGCGTTTTGAATTTAGGATGAGAATAATAATGTTAACATGTGACATTTCAGTCGTTGCTGAGCAGCACTTGCGTTAAGTCAAAGTGCTTTCAGCTTCTTGTGCTGCCCTGCACAAGGAGCTGGGAGGGACACAGCCAGCACAGCTGACCCAGATGGCCAAAGGCATGTCCCACACTCTGTGGTGGTGTGCTGAACAATAAAACAGGGGGGATTTGGTTGGCAGGGGCTGCTGCTGCTTGGGGACCAGCCGGGCTGGTGGTAAGCAATTGCATTCCACGTCACCTGCTTTGTTTATTCTTTTTGTTCTTTTTCTTCGCTATCCTTCCTTATTAAATTGTTTTTATCTCAACCCATGAGTTCCTGATCTTTCCAGTTTTCTCTCCAACCAGCTTGGGGGCTGGGGGAGCGGGGATGCAGAATGAGAGAATGGCTGTGTGGTGCTTGGCTGTCTGCAGGGATAAGCCACAACAGGGTCCAAAAAGATACACAGCTTCAGTAATGCACCTAGAGCACAACAAACAACTTCACTTTGAAAACTAGTTTCTGAGCCTCTTATAGAAAATTAGTTTACTTACGAAACTTTCTACTAATTTTAAAGACTATTAGAAGAACACAACACCAAATTCTCAGGTCTAAAGCACAAAATTTTCTCAAAATTTCTCAGCAATAACGGCTGCTTATCACTTTCAAAGACCAAGTCTCAAATGAAAAAATTATCTTCTTTCTCATGGTACTGAAAACTGTCAGTAAACCTAACCACATAGTTCATTCTCGTCTGTGTATTCTACACTAAGATTTAACTCACTTTAACAGAATTCTGATTTATTTCTTATTCACTGCTTTAGACATTTGGGAAATGTCACTTTTTCAATATGCTAGCTGTTTACAAGTAATTGAGAAGGAAGCCCTGAAAATCATCTTGACACATCAAGCTTTTGAAATTGAGTCACCTGCACAGTTCTACAAAACAACAACAAATTACCCTTCTTTCTGTACTGCATTTCTTCTACACTGTTATTGCTGTTTTGTTACTTTATGGGCTCCACAGTACAGGTGTTTACACCACTTATATTCAGTACAAATTACCTTTGTGTCCAGCTTGCAGGGTGAAGACCATGCTCAATTGCTGCATTTTCTGCTGGTAAACCAAACGCATCCCATCCCATTGGATTTAGCACCTGCCAGCAAAAATGCAAAACACAATCTTATGCAACTTTCTGGTACGACAATAGCAACACACACCAGCCTCAAAATAACCAATCGTGGTTTGCATTTTAGCATTTCCTTTATCTGAATTGAACCTCTTCAAAGCATGCCCACAAGGGCTATGTCTGTTTTAAGAGATGAATATGAAATGAATTCTCTATCAACAATTTGATGTTAGAGGGGGCTTAAGATATTATGCAATAAATCCTCAAAACTATTTCAATACTGAGTTGGCAGTGACAAAAATCAAACCTTAGTAATTTGTGTGGTGGTCAAAATTAGCAGCGAATGCTACAGCTAAGCAGAATCAAATACTCGCCCTACACGAGAAGAAGAAGAAAGCAAGCAAAATTATTTCAACCAAGGGTTTTACAACTATACCTGATGTGCAGACTACTAATTGTTTTCCCTTCTGCTGAAGAGAAAAAAAACATACCATGCTCTATGATAACCTTAAATCTGTCAGATAAAAACAAGACGATGAGGAAAAATATTTTGGTCAAATTTTACTTAAAAAATCTGTTGTAAATATAGACTGCAGGCTGACACAATGTATTTCAGGACCTCAAATAAACAAAGGTTAAACAGCGTTTAACATATATACATATATATACAGTATAATTTTTGTTTAAATATATCTTTCCTGTCAAGGTAAGAAATATTTAGAAAAACAACTTATCCAGCAAATAAAGTAAATATACAAAAAAACTCCTTAAGAACCAGGACAAGAATGGTCGGTGCTTAATCTTCTGTCATTAGACATGCATACATGTTAGGTAAAAGCCAGTCCCATTCATTATACCTACAAATGTGCTATAAATTCAACCAATATGGTTATAGTTACACAAGCTGAATAATACCCCTTAAATATGTACTTATATAAAGAACTTCTTCTTTAGTAGCATGTAAACAAAGCAATGAGAAAGCAAGCCCAGCAATACTAATCTTACAAGCTAACTCCATGCAGAAAAATCTGTTTATTACTGACATATAGTATCTCCTTTTGTCTCTGGTTTGAACTATTTTCATTTCTTGGCCACATCCTTCCAATCCTCCAACTTCAACTGACTCTTTCATAGAATGTATTCTATAGACATGTTTATAAAGGTTCCTTTGGCATCCACTGAGTATAAAAGCAAAATAATTTAATAGATGTGACTCCTAAGCATTCTAGTTTTTAATGCTGAGCTTAAACTAGACCTGCTGCGTATGATTATGCTGATGGTGCAGCAATAAAAGAGGTATTAACCTGTGATCAGCCGCCTCTCAAGCCAGTACAGGAAGTGTCTATACAAACCACATTTTTGGTGTAAAAATCTAATAGAAATTAAAATGCTATCATGTCTTAGAAATGTTCTCCTTTATCAGAGGGATTATTCCTCACATTACAATGTCAGAAAATGTCAGACTTGAACTTCTCACCTCCTCACATTATAAACTTTCAGTGGAAAAATCTCATTTGGAGCCTACACTACTTGACATGCCCTGCTGATGCACACCTGCCCACGGCCCTTCCCCGTTCCGTAACCCTACCATAATCAAAGTCATTGGTATAAAAGAGGGAAAAAAAAGGTAAACTTTACAGAAACTACAAATCTCAACAGGGTTTTGTAAGGACACAGTAAAATACTAGTTTGTATAGTTCAGTTTGACCGTCACTAGTGCTGACCAGCTGGCTAAGGACAGAAATGACCCCACAAACCAGGTATTTTTCCCACACAGTATACAGACTTTCTGCATGTAGTATACAGACTTTCTCTTTTTCAAGCTCCATTTCTTTAGCTGAACAGCTGCATCCCTAGAAATGTCTTCTTTTACTGATGCATATTAAGTGAGATTAAAAAAATTACTCCTGGCAAATTTGTGTAAAATCTGGCTTTGGAATATCTCCTAGGTTTAGATGGACAGCCAAAAACAAGGCACAACAAGGCCATTTCTCATGCTTATGAGCAAAAGGATGAGGAAATGACAGCTTCACTCCTGGCTGCAGACTCCTCGAATGGGCTCACTGATGCTCAGACAGCTTGCGTGCAGACATTTTATCCCTGTACCATCAGTGCTAGCAGGAGTTATCTGCTCACACAGATCTTCCCAATTCTATCGTGTATATTAAAAATATCACACGGTGTATTCACTTATCACACTCAAATACAGTTCAATTTAACAATCAATAGCATTCCTCGAGTTGAAAGGGCTGAAGAAATACACTACTTCAAGTTTCAGGAAGAAACCTGAATTTAAAGAGATATTAAAAATATCCTCAAATTAATCTCCAGGATAGATCTATTTATATAGTTGCTATAGAGATGAATGTAACACGCACGGTGGTTTAGAAAATGATTTCGAGTTCATTGTCTCCTTTACTTCTGAACTGTGAATGGATGTGAAAGGTCTGTGAAATGCAATTGTTTAAACAATAGGTCAGCTTCTTCTGGCTGCAAAGCGTGTTACCCATCTACAGCTAAAATGCCACAGTTTTCACGCAGCACTTGGCATTACATCTTAAATTGACTTAGCCAACACAAAACAAGGCTGAGATAAACTATACAGCTCTGACAAACATGAAAAATCTAAAGAGGCATGGAAGAGAAGAAAAAAACACACTACTAACCTGTCAAAAGTTGGCACAAAGAATACAGGGACAGTTCAATTGCCCTGCTTAAAACAAAGGAAATATAGGAAGAAAGCAATCTGGAGAAAACACACCAAAGGGTGTTTCTTAAAGCTCTCTAAGGGCTTGATCAAAGGTTCTAACTAGCAGAAAACATGGCTGCTCCCTCTAACATTACAGATGAGCAGAAAGAAAGGAAAAAAAAGAGTCACCAACTTTCTTAAATGCTGACTTGATTGCTTCTGACAGTGGCCTTTAAACCTTATGCAATCACGGGATTGATTCTGCTCACTGGAGTGACCGTTCTCCCAAGCATCGCTTCTCCATACAGACAAGAACTTCTCCAAATCACTTGGAAAAAGAAAGACAAATAATGAATCAATCTCGTGGGAGAGGAGCCTGCATGATCTGAGGATGTCTGTACCAGGTAAAAGAAGGCAGGTTATAGCCTCACAGCCATTTCAAGACAGCAGAAGCCAGTGCTGTTCCCACAGCGAGCTGTGTTTCTGCAGTCACTCCTCTGCATGAATCCTCCCTTCATGGGCACAGGCACTGGTGGGTCCTCACAGAGAAGCAGCCATGTACACTCCATCTGGTTAAAAGCACCAGGTTAGTCTTTCACACAGATGACATACCCTAAGATCCTCAGGAGCTCGCACAGTCAGGCAGGACTGCATATTTTCTGCCACTCAGCACACTATATTTTGCACAGGACCATGATATACGGGCACACAGAGAACTTTTCAGAAGCAGATTATTAAAAAGGAAAACAGCTGCTTGAAACACCTAAACCCAAAGACTCTGAATTCGTATTAGCTCGTAGCAGAGTAAGGATCATTTCACAGCACAGCCAGAAATCTGCCATTAATGATGGCCAGACCTCTCAGTGTGACTGTGGGACTAAGCAGAAGAAGAGACAGTAACTCCATCAATTCACTGTGAGGGCTCAGCTCTTCCTTTCCTCCGAGGATTTCTTCTGATTTCCATCTGCTGTGACAATCAGCCCATCACACTGACATTAGTGGGCGAGATCCATAAGCACGACGTAACACAAAGTTGACAATGATCTTTTAACACTCAATTCTATGCCTCCATCAACATCACTAGGAAAAACTATGCAGTGAATTGTTCTTAATGTTTGTAAAGAAGCAAAGAACTTGTTTGCTTTCCTGAAGTGCTCAGTACGTCCGAACGCTATGACCAGAGAGCCGATGCATCTTTCTTAGATCTAGATCGATGCCTTCTAAATTCCAAGCAAGCAAGTGTAATTAGCATCAAAAATGTCTGTAAATAAATACGTTTATTTCAAAGAGTGTGTGGTAAGGCAAGCAAAAATGAAAATGAAAAGGCCTACTGACAGATCAGAAATGTGCGTCAGTGTAGCCAAGTCTGCACTCCTGCCTCTAGTTATAGTGCCCTGACACAACTGACATGAACTAATCCCAAATGTTGATAAAATGGATGATCCATGGCTGCAAGTTCCATCTTCCTCTGGCTTCAGTGGCAACTTTCTGTCATTCTCCCTGCACTTGATCTCACAAGTGTGCACACACAAGTGAGACAGAAAGGATGCAAGGGCAAAGGACAGCTGAGCTGCTATTTCTACTGGCTGCCTAAAATAAGGCTGCTCTGAATAGGCTGAAAAACCTGTAAAATCTGTCAAATCAAGATCTTCACCTGAATGCAGCCTAGATTGACTTTTAACTGCACTGGGTAGTAAACACTGTGGTGTGTGGTGGTCAATGGCTCAATGTCTGAATGGAGATCGGTGACGAGTGGTGTCCCTCAGGGGTCAGTTCTAGGATCAATGCTCTTTAATATCATCATCAGTGACACCAACAGTGGAATCGAATGCACCCTCAACAAGTTTGCAGATGACACCAAGCTGTGGGAGGCAGTCAACACACTTGAGGGACAGGATGCCATCCAGAGAGAGACCTAGACAGGCTGGGGCAGTGAGCCCAAGAGAACCTCATGATGTTCAACACATCCAAGTGCAAAGTCTTGCACTTGGGTCACAGCAAACCCCACTATCAGTACAAGCTGGGGGATTAAGGATGGAGCACAGCCCTGCAGAAAGGACGTGGGGGGACTGGAGGATGGCAAGCTAGACATGAGGCAGCAATGTGCCCTCACAGCCCAGAAAGCCAACCATATCCTGAGCTGCTTTCAAAGAAGAGCAGCCAGCAGGGCAAGGGAGGTGATCCTGCCCC
>NC_034410.1:43010201-43061422 GCF_002078875.1 Numida meleagris
AGATACTGAGCCATAGGACTGCCCGAGAATTACTTTTTGCATATGCATTGTGGACCGTTTTAGAGTTTATAAACTTTTATAAAAACTTGAATTTCTCTATCCTCTCCTATGAGGCCAGGCTGAGGGCTGTTCAGCCTGGACAAGAGAAGGCTCTGGGAAGACCTGAGAGCAGCCTTTTGGTACGTGAAGTGGGACAGAAGGAAGGGGACAGACCCTTTAAGAGGGTCTGTTTTGACAGGACAAGGGGAAACAGTTTCAATCTAAAAGAGGGGAGATTTAGACTGGATATAAGGAAAAAGCTTCTTACCATAAGGCTGGTGAAGCACAGGAACAGGTTGCTCAGAGCTGTGGTCGATGCCCCAGACCTGGAGACATTGAAGGTCAGGCTGGACCAGCCTCGGAGCAACCTGATCTAGATTTAGATGACCTTTAAAGGTCCCTTCCAACTCAAATGATTCTATGATTCTTTGATGACAACAGCTAAAAACTACCAGGAAAAAGAACAAAGAGATGGGGAACTCCTGGAAATAGATTAAAATAATGAATCTGAGTAGTGTGCACAGTCTAGAAAGAAGTATTTCGGTGATTCTTTGCAGTAACAATGCTGCACACTAGCATTTTGATAAGGCACTTTCAAATTAAAAAATAAATAAACCCACACAGATTTTAATCAAAACATAGTAACTCCGCTTACATAATGCTCTCATTTATTTCTCATTCCCAGAAGATACAAAATACTAACAATTACTCCATGTCCACACACTATCTCTAACATTTTGAAAACAAATGTGTCCCTCTCCTCCATAATCTCTCACATTCTTGTCTAACGTAACTGCATTTAAGCTAGCATCTCATTTTCTCCCTCTTTCTTTCAAAATGAAATAGAGTGAGCTAATTAACATCTTCAGTATTTGTGAAACTTAAATAAGGCTCAGTTCACATAGGATATCTGTTATACTTTCCACGTGATTTTTACCACAGAAAGTAATTTCACCAATGGCCTCACAAAAAGTGGGGTAGAATAACAGCTAATGTTGACTGGAAAATGGGAATGGATTGAAATAACATATCCTACTGATGAATTCATTATGAAGTTTTAATTAAACTTGCCTCTCCGTTCACTTTTGCAATTTCAAGAGTATTAAGATTCACTGCTGGAAAGGAAAACAACTAATGAAAATACATCCAATTTAAAAAAAGATGTCCTGGATAAAAAGAAAATGTTCCTTAGGTCATTTGGGGATATTGTGGAAATATAACTGAAAATATCCCAATCTCATCTCTCTGGAGCAGTATGAGTATAAATGATGAAATCCAATCACAGTGTACAAGAATTTCACCAGAATTGTCCAACGACCATTCTCATCTCTGTACAACTCATATGAGAGCCTCACGGTGGTATCAATTTCAATTCAGAATTTTATTAAAAAGATATCACAGGAACTATTGAGCTGAATCACTCTGCTTACTGACTGCTCAGAAAATTATCTTCAATCCTCTGAGAGGCAAAAATTATCCACTTTGGAATTTATCAAAGACATGATAATGATAGCATGATAAAGTAATGGTAAATACTTATTCCCTGAGCAGTGGCTGACTGGAAATACCTGCCATGGTGAAAATCACCATGACTATCCATAATTTGTACTTGGCACTCTCAACAAATGAATAGGAACTCTCTTATCTTCTTACAAAACCCTTGCTTTTGACTTCACAACACACATGTATGCTCACAGAGAAAACAAAACCATATTTTAGCTCCATATTTGTTTATTAACAGATATGAAATTGTAAATCAAAATATGTAAGATATTTTTTGGAAATAGCGTGGCTCACTGCATTCATGCTAAGTCACCCTTACTGTTTACAGCTCCTGCATGAAGTCTCCAAACTTCACCTTCAGTAATTACAACGTAAACAAGTCATCTTCTAACAGATGTACTCTACTAAGTATTTACCCGGCATCCTAATCCAAATGCACAGAGGAGTCTGCTTTCCGCACACTGCCCACGGGCATTTGAGATAGTGCTTCACTGGTAGGTAAAACAAACAGGACTTCAGCACCCATTGGCACAATGCAACATGCTGACCCCAAAGGAACAGCGCTGCTGACTACCTCAGTGCTGCCACAGACATGTTCCTGCAGCTCCCGCAGAAAACACTGCAAAGCTCATCACTCATCAGGACATTGAAGAAGTGATTGCCTATTGTGATGTTACATTTGCATTAAATCCCACCCCTGCACGCCACTTAATAAATCACTAGCATTCATGTATCGCAGATAAGGCTGCTGCTCATTAGGTGCTCTGTTTGATTGCCCATTTTCAGTGTTGTTTGTCACTAACATCATCTATGGCTTTATGCGGAAGCAATGTTTATCACAAAAATGGAGGAAAAAAGTGCAAAAAAAATAATTTTCCCACTTCACAAGTTGGTGAAGTACAGCTTTCTGGCAGCTTGGAGTGTGTATCACCCGTCTATTTTAACTGAAACAAAAACAGATTCTATCCTGCCAGGAAAAAGAAATACTAATGTTCCATTTTTTAAAAACTGAATACAGCACTGAACGATGGAACCTCTTCCCAGCTAAGATATCAAACTACCACTAGTATGAAGAAATTCCACAAACACATTCCAAGGAATGGTTCCAATTTACTAAAGGAAGTCTAAACCAGTTGCAAAGGCATTCAAACTTACCCTTACTTAAGTATTATGTCCAAAAAGCCAATTCCTTGCCTGTTCAGATTAAATCAATATGAAAGAAATTTACTATTCTCTCATGAAAGCATTCTCTAAAAAAACCCATCTTATTCAACATACATTAGTGTCTTGCTCAGCCATATAAAGTAATGTAGAAATAACATTCCTTCCCTGCTATCTTCCCTTGCTATTTGCTAGACAACAAATAAGGCGCTTTAGTCTGAAGTTTTCCTTGGGAACTGTGAGTCTGAACGTTTCCACCTATGTGTTTCATAGTAACTGCTCATCACTCTTTATTGTTTAACAAACATTTGCTGTGTAAAAATCAGCAGTCACTCACCTTTAAATATGCAATACTAACACTGGACTTCCAGCAATAAAAAAAAAATCAATATGATTACTTAAAAAAAATATGAGTGCGCATCATTTTGAAGTTTTCTTTTTGTGTACAGAAGAATTTCAGTAATTCCGTGAACACAGGGAAAACTATTTTTATTGGGCATATCACATTTTGTATCTGATAAGACAACTATGTCATGGCCAATAACCATCACATTGGAAATCTTTAACAGACTGGACAACTGTGAAAGCATCCAGAGAAAACACCTAAAGGCCGATAAATCAACAGTGCGATGAAAATAAGTTATGAACACTAAAGCTATTGATGGAGAAATTAGCATGACTAATAAATTAAAAAAAGTTTTTAGGCTAAGTATGTCTCAGCAAGTTAATGTGCACCACTAGCACAACAGTTCTTAGTCCAACACACAAAGAAATCATCTGAGAGACCTTAAATGTTTCCTGATAGCACCTGAGGGCTGTGTTCCTTGCTTGCCCACCTCTACTCATAGCCTAATCATAAACAGATGCTCCAAGTAGTTAATGCAATGGAAGATACAACTTTTAATAGAAATCCAACATGTTCTACAGGCACTCCAGTACGCTGAAGTCATTCTTTTTACTTTAGCTAGTGCAAGAAGAAGCATGTTCTCATCTTCCTGAACAGAAAATTAGCTGATATCTCTGCCATTACTGCTGAGAGATGATTTATGTTCTGAAATGGCATGTTCAGTGGTCTTGATCTAAGGTCTCATCAAGGTGCCAGTTGACTAAATTTTTTTAAATGAGATCTGAATTTTAGTCATTCAGAGAAGTTAGGGCAAATTACTATTAAAACAGACATCGGTTTTCTTCTCCTCTTTAAAAGTCTGTGTTATTTATTCCTCTTTCCTGTAATTTTAAAAGCATGAGAAAGCGTTTCTGTAAGAAAGGACATATTCAGTGCACGGTATGTTCATCACTGGCATCAAATGCACAGTATTTGGAAAGGCAACACACTGAGTAATTCAGTGACAATATCTTAAGAGCCTCATGGACTGCAGTAAATCCATGCATTTCTGCATTGTTTCTAGCAAGGAGATTGCACTTAGTAGCACAACCAACAACTAACATTTATTTCTCCATTTCACCTTCAGTTGCACTCTGCAGTTTCAATTCCTGTTTTACTGATCTTTTCTCTCATGCACTCCTTTCTGAGGCTCAGATTCTTGCCTAAAGTCATTTCTGTTCTTTTTTTCCCTGCTTCAAAATAGGATATTCCCTCTCCACGTTCCTCTTTCCACATTCTTAACAAATTCCCCCTACAAATCATTTCCTCTCCCCATAACATATTTGTCATTCAGGCCTCAATTCTACCAAAATCTTTCAAATTTTCCCCACCAGACTTCACAGCAGAACACCAACCAGGATCCCATCCATAGGCTGCAGGGACCGAGCTCCCAACTACAGCTTCTGCTCACTGCTCAGAGATAAGGGAAGGAGGGAGGGATGAGGGGAGCAGAGATGTGAAAGGTGTTGACTTCTGAGGCTTCTCAGTTTTATGTTGTCAGCTACAGGATATGAACTTTTTCTCCCTCAACTTTCCGCATAGATTTCATTTGGGCCTTCAGTCTTCTCTCATAGCAGCAGTGAGGCCCACACATCTCACTGACACAGTGCCATATGCCAACAGATAACAGCATCAGCTACACCATTAGAGATAGTTTCTAAAGATCAGTTAGCAACAGTGAGCTCTGAAGACCACATCTTTTAAAAAAGTCTCAAATTTCAATATTCAGAAGTCCAAAAGTCACCACCTGTGCATCCGTAGCATGTATTCCAACTAAATCTTCACCTTCGTAGATTTTGGAAAATACTAACTCCAATTATACTAACACATTCAGAAAGCAAAACAAAACTGAAAACAAACAAACAGGAAACAAAAACCAATCCTACTCCAGATCCTTTCTTACCTGCATTCCTCTCATTTTCTGGAACCGAGCAACAGTATCACTGATGGTGTAGACACGAACATGACCCATGTGAAGTTTTCCAGAAGGATATGGGAACATAGAAAGCACATAAAATTTTGGTCTTGATCTCTAGAAAGGAATTGTTAGAAAGTTTTGGCCACAAGTTAGCATTTCCCTGGAATAAATATATGCATACATTACAAACTACAAAATACCACGAGAAGAAACAAAATTCAGATCCTTAAGAAAAGTCCTAGGATCAAATTCTTTGGGCCTGTAAACAGAGATGTTTTACCAGACTTTGCTGCCACGTCATCAATTCATATTGTTATATGGCACTTGAAAATCACATTTTTAATAAACTTTTACTCAACTAAAGATATACTGACAGCAGCTTAATATATCATCATCCTGTACTATAGCAGTGGTATGGCATTACCTACATACTCCTAATGCTTCCAGTCCATTAAAGAAAATGACAGATAACGCAATTCTCTAAAGTTTCATTAAGTGTTTTACATTGTATTTACAATGAACACGGAGCTCACGCGTGGCCAGGTTTGTGTACTGAGAAACTATCTCACTTGTAATTGCACAAACATCCACTGGAGTTAAACTCTTCAGCTACTCCTACACTCGGATACAAAGTAGTCTTAAAGTAGTACCCTGAAATTTAATTTAGGTAGGTTTGAGTGAACTGACAAAAGTTACAAAGAGGAAATCAAACACTGTATCTCCCATAAATTATTCCTAAAACGTTTTGATTACCATTGAATTTATCTTTGATACATGCTTGACAAGCTATTGCATTATTTTTCTTATAGTAACAATGCAAACAACAGGAAAAGAAGATGGGTATTTACTATTTTGAACTCTATATTCATATTTAGTATATTGTCTCTTAATAAGAGATTTTTTAATTCAACGGACAGGACAAAACAAATACGTACTTTAAAATGCCTTTCAGAACTTAGCATACATATTGTATGTATAAGCTATCTACATATACATGTGTTATCATCTAATAAAAGGAAAACACATATACATGTGTTATCATCTAATAAAAGGAAAAAGGCTTAAGTTAATGCCTTCTCTGCTAGATGTATGCATACCCACTATCTTTGTCTGAAAAAGCAAGTCCTCTCCCTCTCTTTGACAGTTGGATAGCACTGATGTTTTTGCTGGAGAAGGGGCACATTTTAGGAGAGAAGAACAAGCAAACAAGAAGCGCCAAAAAAATGTTTTGATCTCTATGTGACTGAGCATAACTGAGAAATCAAAGAATCAGATGCAGAGGTTACAGTTGTTTTGACATCTTTTATTCCATGGGAATGGTTTTTTTTTTTCTGTAAATTACTCATTTCTCCTAACACACTGTAAAACAGAACACGTTGTTTAAAAAATCAACTTTCTGCAACAGAGATTATAGTGGTCACAGTGCCTAGCATAATAGCTTTTGTCATAACCACAGAGAACATTACTTTAAAAAGTTATGAAAGTAAAAAATGTTTCTTTTCATACTTTTAATAATTAATTTCTGAATGTGATATAAAATTGGAAGAAATAATTGAGTAAACACTGTACATTTACGAGCTCATACTCTGCTGAACACCATGTTCTTCCTTTTTTTCCATCTACTGCAATATTTGATTTTAATAATCTACTATTATATAAAAATATTCCCCTCTCAACTATAATATACATCTTATCATTGTAAGTTAATTGTATTAAATATTTTTGAATTAATTTCATTTTAAGGAAACAAAAATACCAAATATAATTTCCAAATTTCTCACAATGCTTACATCTGTTTCCGAAATTCTGCAGAACTGCTCCTTTATTCTTGGGAACCACCAATTTTCCACTCTTCTCCTTGTCTCCAGCCCATAGTTTTTCTCCCATCTCCCCGTCTCGCTGTAAATAGTTCTGATACAAGCAGGAACTGGACTCCTCTGCCATTTAATGAGTGCCAAGAAGCCATTCAGGTGTCTGTTCAAACACATGGAACTGCCACCAACTCCCTGACAAACTGACTGCATTCTTAATACTATGGTGTCCATTCTGAAAAAGATAAAAATACATAGTTCAGTCTCCAACAAACAGCAGTATTTCAGAGGTTATTAAGATTATACAGAAATTTGGTAGCTCTGAAACATGTTTTTGCTCAATTTAGATTACTTTGCTGTTTTCCATTTGCATTTTATTCCCATGCATTTAAATTATACTCCCGTAGACACAGCATTAGTCACTGAAGACCCAAGGAACTCAGCTGACTGAACAGAAGTGGGCTAACAGTGTTAGTAATCATTTAGAATGAACGTAGGGAAAAGAGGAAGCTGGATGAAATTATTCTGTAAAACTCCTGAATTTGTCATCAAAGAAAATAGATGGGGGAGGGTTACTATAATTAGTAGATTTCAGCTAGGTATTCTAAATTCAGTGTTGTACTAAGGGCTTCCTTGTCAGTATATAGTTCCTGCTAGAACTACCTGGGAAACATACAATTCAGAACAGGTCTGATTTAATAAGGTAAGAAAGATTGGTTCTGGAGATATCTATTCTCCGTCAACTGAAAACCCAATTAAAAGAACTCCCCATGTGCTTCAGAATGAATGTTCCAAAATAAAAATTACTCAGATGTGAAAGAGATCAAATAGCGTCCAAGCTCATGATTAGTTTCAATAAGATACAGAATCATAAAATCATTAAGGTTGGAGAAGTCCACTAAGATCACCTAGTCCAACTGCCAATCCACCCCCACCATGCCCACTGACCACGTCGCTCAGTGCCACATCCACACGGTTCTTCAACACCTCTGGGGACAGTGACTGCACCACCTCTCTGGGCAGCCTGTGCCAGTGCATTATCATTCTCTGGACATGTTCAAGGGCACTGATGTTTTTCTTGTAGTCAGGGGCCCAAAACTGAACACAATACTCAAGGTGTAGCCTCACCAGTGCCGAGTACAGAAGGATGATCATCTCCCTGCCCCTGCTGATACAAAATATCTAATTCTGATATAAAATATTTACTGATTCTACCAGATTTTTTTTCTACAGTAGAAAATATGGCATTAAAAAGAACCACCCTAAATAAACCAACGTTTATATTTCCCCCCCATTACACATTATACTTCTTTAGTGTACATCACATATGCATACACATGCCTTCCCTGCCCACCTCATTGCCTGTCTCCAGAACTGCACTTTTCTCTGCTCCTTAACGAGCAGTCTCTTTTAAATACTCTTTAGTTACTAAAGTCACGGCAATGCCTTGAACTCTTTTCATGCTAAATCTCTAAAATCTTTCTCAATTGTAATAACGAATCCAGAGCTGGACTTGGGATTCCACACACAGTTGCGTATGAGTTACTCAGAAGCCACTTCATTTCTTCCCTTCTAAGGTGTGATGACAGTTATACATGCAACACAAAATCAGCAAGAACTTTTTAGTACTTTCCTACTTTACTGTAAATTGTATTCCTTCTTTCTTTATTATTCCTATTACTTCGAAGAGAAAGAAGCTTTGTCCTTCCTTCCAGTAGCCACTTTCAGTGCTGAGATGAGGGCTGGGGTCTCCCCAAGCCCCCTCATGCACACATTACACCTTGTAGGACACAGGACAAAACACAAGCAGTGTAAATACAGCGTGGCCTTTCCAGACGTAAGTGTACAGGACAGGATAAGAATGGTCCCGCAGGTACAGACACCCCTGCCCACAGGAAGGAACAGGCTGCAGGCCACATATCTCACACTCCAGTAGTTTGAAAAGAGCATGAGGCTGGACTGATAGAATGCAAAGGAACGCAGCTCAAGATTTCGCATTGGAATGATGCTGTAGCAGACAGACAAGGGAGCCTCGGAGAACTGGCATCGCAGCGGGGAGGCTGAGGGAGATGGCAATTGAGGCGCTGAGGGTACAGAGAGGGGGTCGGGCGGAGGTTGGAGGCGCTGAGCTGGCGGGAGGCGGGGGACAGTTACCTGCGCGCCGCACCTCGCACGCCTCAGCTGCTGCCTCCCACCCTGGGCGCCGCCATCTTGGGGTAGGAGGGGGGCTGGGGGGTGGGGAGCAGCCGGGCGGCTCTGCGCCTGCGCCGCCTTTTGCGCACGCGCAGAGCGGCTGTCACGGGTGTGTGGGGCGGGGCTAAGGCGTGCCTGTTCCACGCTGCCGGGCGAGGGCGGCGGTTTAAAGGTGTAGGGTGTGGTGGTTGTGTTGCTGTTGGATGCTGCTGCATTGGAAGGGACGTTCTAGTGCCGCAGGGGGTGTTGTTTCTTTTCTTTTTTTTTCCTTTTTTTTCCTTTTTTTTTTGTCTAATGAGAAAAAAAATAAAGCAGAAGTCAATAAAGACAATTTAGAGCAGTGTAATGAATTCTACCTCTGGCTGGAAAACATCTTAACCGGTTGTCAACGCTGTACAGTTCAGAGTTGTTTTTAATTAGTGCAAGTTGCTTGTCATTTCCTTGTCCAAGGAACAAGAAATTTTGTTTGTTTATTTTCTGCAGATTTTGCCCTTTTGCTTCTGGCAGCAATTGATTCTTTAAATTTTTAAACCATTTAACCATTTTTAAACCAAGACCACTGTTTTTCTACTGGAGTTTAAATCAACGCATTCTGTTTGTGCAGTGCGATGCCTACACTAAGGTGAAGCCTCTTGTCTGCTAGAGCTAGAGCCTTATGTGACTAAACATACGTGTTTACCGAATAAACTTTCTGCTTGGTTGTGTGTACCTGTCAAATATGTTTATGCTGTAACCTTTTTGCCTCAAAAATGAACTGAGCACAGCTCTGATACTTGCACTGCTTATAAACTACTGCAGCTCCACCAGAGCCGTATGCATAATTTTGGGATGTAGGGGACAGACGCAGTTCAGTCCTCATCTGAGACCTTGAGCCAGGATCTTGTGAGCAGCAGGAACATGTTTGCATGTTGAGGGATGATTTTCTGCACACCTATCTAGATAGGATCCAAGTGGATTTTGTCAGTTTGATGCCTGAAGTTGGCTCAGTTCATTCAGGGATTGGCTCCTTGTTTATTTATGCAGCGTGTGAGACTTGAGAAGTTCGTCCCTGATCCCCAAGCTCTCCTGATTCATGTGGGTTAATTCAAGAGCTCAAGTCCCCGGTTCTCTGCCCTGCCCTCTGCCAGGGGTTACTGGCTGTTAAACGCAGAGATGAGTGAGCAGCGAACCGAGCCTGTGCCTGGCCTATCAAGATGAAACACTGCTGAATTTAATTCTCACTCATATGCTGGGCTGTGAACTATGACAGTAAACATGTCTGGTTTGTGATCTCTGCTGGATTCAGCTGAGGCTGATTCCCAGTTCCAAAGAGAAAGGAACTACCACAAAAGAGCTGGCAGTCCTTGCTTATAAATGCAGTCCTCTTTACTTTGTGCATATAGCACCTCTCACCTCAACCTGGGACACAATATGGTAGAGATCATACTGAATGGAGGTGGCAAAATATGAGAGAATTATTTTATCTTATCTTAAAAACATTTTGGAAGTCTGATTGCTCTCAAATTTAGAGTTATCTAAATTTCTGGACTGTTAAAATAAAATATCAAACATTAAACATATTGACCTATATTTCTCAAGGCCTGCCATCAAGATTATAGGTGATTGAGTAGTCAGACCTTTGTCTTATTTTTTTAATCCATTCATCTCACTAAAAAATTGCTTTCTCATCCTCACAATCTGCTTATAGATTTCATTTGCTTGAAGCTAAGGATAATCTGTTTAGATGAATACTAAATTAATTGCAATCTTAAATGTCTCCAAGGAAGTTAGACGGATGTTAGACACAAATGCAGACCTACCATACCTTGGGAGCACTTAGGTCTGGGCCCATGTGGAGCCTCAAGCACTTCTGTGTCCGCCAAATTATGCAGCAACTCAAAGTGGATGCGGGTCAAGGTCAGACGTTCATTGTAATACTGCTGAAATGTATGTGCTGCTAAAGTAGGTACTGCTGGAGGGGTTTGTAAATGGATAGACGTTCCCTTAGAACCACAATATTGTGTCTAGGCCTGGCTATATGTGTCACTGGGCATCCACTATTTAAGAAAAAATAAACTGGAGAAAAGGAAGGAATGGATATCATTTTCGATTATTCCTTATTTCCTTCTGGGAGGGGTTGGTGGTATGATGCTGATTAGCTGGAGATTGGAAGTAGATGATGTTTAAGGTCCTTTCCAACACAAGCCATTCTATGATTCTATGAAAAACAAGCAAAAGACATTCAGCACAAATTTCAGTTGTGTATTATTTCAGGACAGATTGAAGATGACTTCTGTCAGCAGTAGATACTACTGGGACCTTACTCCAAGTATATGCTGACCTTTTCATTTTTGTCACTTTCCCATTGATTTTACTGAAGCTCATTCTGCTGCATGTGGATTCTGATAGAGAGGAAGGTAGCCAGTATCAGATGAAGCTAAATAAGAAGCATGATTGTCTGTAAACAAATTAAAAAGAAGTGAGGTAAACTGAGACCAATCAAAAACAGGCACAGAAAGAAAGAAGAGCAAAGCTATTTTGAGTAGCATGATAATCCAGGAAGATAAAAAACACATGCAGATATATGCTGTTATTTGGCATTTGGGCTTGCTCATTGATTTAGTCATGATAAGATTAGTAGAGTTCCCAATCTGCTAAGCACTAACTGTTTGGTATCACCATTTTAAAAGTTACTACTGAAATTCAGTGTCATTGAGAAGTTCAAGAAATGACACATGGTCCAAGGAGAAAAGCTGAACACACATTAAAGCTTTCCTCCAAATGCTGATACTAACTTCTCCTACCTTTTTTAGCATATATTTTGTTCACCAACCAACAGCTGGTAAGCCTTTTCTGTCTTCTGTGCCCTATCTGCATGTTCTGATGGATGGAAGGTTAGCCAAGTTGTGAAAATGGAATAATTCACCTGCTATGTGCAAGACGAACACAAAAAGAGTCAGGGAAAAAGACTGAGGCAATGATGCTTTTTAAATGAGAGAGGGCTTGAGATACCACTGAAGATTACAGAGGGTTTAGAAGCTACTGTACCTCTGCTTTGTTCTTTAATTTCTGTGTACATGAGTTGAATACATGCAGTTGCAGAGTTTATACCAAGTACTTTGCTACATTCAAGTGTCCAGATGTGCCAGGGACTCAAGCCAGAATATCGAACTATGAAGCCTTCAAATAGTAGGATGTACTGCAATGTAATGAATACAAGAGATCCTCAGACTTTTTTCCAAACAGGGGACCTACCCACTCTCCCATTATCCCCACCTTCCCAAACAAAACCTTGGGTTTACTTGTTAATCTGGGCTGTTTGCACAGACTCCTTTCATTACGAGAAATTAGTGATACAATGACATTAGTATTTGCCTTTATGCCAACCTTGATAGTAAGTTATTTTCCTTAAGGCTGGTATTCTTATGTTTTCTTTTTTCATGCTGGAACTACATAGCCTTTGCACTGCCTTGTTTGTTATCATTTTTATTAATCAACACAAAGCACGGAGATAATTTAGTCATTAGATAATTCATTAGTTCCTGTATGAGGAATCTGCAGAAGTGCCCCAGTTGTTTGTCACTTAAATAGACACGCTTCCCACATTACTGTATAAGTTACCAGAGTTGACGTTTTTGTTTCCTGGCATTGCTCTTTTGCTCCAGTATCAAAAATATTCCTGGTATTTTTCCAGCCTCCTACAAAAAGAGGATTTAAAGGCAGCATTTGGAGTAAAAAATAATTTTTATTGCCTACATACTTCAAATCCAGCCTCATTTCACGTAATTAGTTTGCTTCTTGTTTTTTTTTTTTTTTCCATTAGACTCCTTTAGAATAGCTTTCACTTATGAATTTCATTTTCCCTTTATTAACATATACATGTATTTTGAGTTTTTGCTTTAAAGCATAAGGTCAGATAACAAACACAGGTGACTGGTTTGCAGAAGTGTAAAGAGTAGCACTAAAGAATATTAAAAAAAAAAAAAAACAAGAAATTAATAGACTAAATAATATAAAGGAAAAAAAAAAACAACCTTCTTTCAAAACCCTGTTCCCCATCTGAGCCCAGATCTCAAGGGAAAGAATTCCAAATGACTCCTTTAAGATAAATAAATAGAACCTTCATTTTTCCAATAGAGTTTATTTAAAGAGCACTCAAATATTGTAGTAATGGAAGAATAAACTCTTGAGAAATATAGCAAGGTAGAGTTATACTTTCAGGATAGAAGGGAATGGATTTGGGTAAGACACATTACTAGAGGTGGAGCTTAATCTGTTCATAAAAGTATTGTGTGATATGGTTGGTGCTCGCTGTGGTGGGAGACTGGCCTCAGTGATGAAGGAGGTTCTTGTCATGCAAAGCATTTAAATCAACACAGGTTCATCATCTCTTGATTTTCAAGATGGGTAACTTACACAATGCATAAATGAAAAAAGGGATTCGCTAATTAACAAGTAAATATGCTCCTCCCATCCAGGGGACTGTGCTTAATGATCAGGATGCTCCCATCTAGTTGGAAGATCCGTGAACCTGGGCCTGTCTGAGTGCCACTCATTCTGTCATGGAGTGACACAGAAGGACTTTGAAAATGTGCAAGGTCAAGGCTTAGTGGAATCCTATTTACCAGCATTGCTTTGAAAAGCAGATGTTGGCCCCAGACATGGGTCTGGGTCCTATTTAAGTCCTAGGTGAGCCTCATTCTGAGCGCATTTTGTCCAGCACGTATATCGTGGTGGGTGTCTGCAAGGGGATGCGTTGAACCCAAAATGCACATCCTGCTTATTCAGACCAGTATCTCTGACAGTCAGCTTTTTACCTATTCTGACTAAAGCTCACAAGTTAAGTGTGTGCCTGTAGGTGAGGAGAAGTTTGCAAAATCAATGCACTTTTGGTTGTTTTTTTTCCCTTCATCAACAATCCAATTTTCAAGCAAAGTAATCCATGCTGTTTATTCATCTTGGCCATCTTCTAATTCACTGGCACAATTTTGTTGTCGTTCAAAGCTAGCTAGACACAGTGATGAGCAACATTCTGCAGCATTCAGAGCTCAATGTTTCTTACTTTTAATCTGAAAAAAAAAAAAAATCCACCAGGCTGTTTTAAAGACTGTTAAAGTTCTGAATTGTCCTGGTGAACTAGTGGACTCTGCTAGTGGTGATATACTGTCACTAACTTGTCCACAACTCAGATGCATCTGGGACGATTACCTTCTCTTTATTACACATAGGAGTGTAATTTTTGGAGACTGGCTGAAGAGTAGGACAGCAGGGAAAGCAAATGGTTGCCTGTTGTATCGGGGAGGTGAATTGACTTGGCAAAGGGCTCAATGAGTGCCAGAGCCAGGACAAAGCCAGGGATCATCCAGTTGAGAGCGGTGTAGGGATGTGAATGGAGCAGGAGGAAAATGATGAAACTGTCCCTTTGGGTTGGCAGGGAAACTGTCGGGCTGTCCCGGCCCTTACCACCCTCTTTCACAGTAAAAGTGTGTTTTACAACAGTGTGCTACCACATCAGAGGAGAAAGAGTAAACGGGAAGACGTGCGTTAATGAACCCCTTGTTGTGTGATGATGTTTCTTTTGTTAAGGACCAGGCCTCATTTTAAAATAGGTGGAGAATGGACACTTTCCATTCACTACAACAATATAACCTGCTTTTTACACTGGTGGCCAAATTTCATCATAGCAATTATCCAACATCTAGACTGCACTTAAACTTTCTAATGATATCTGACAGCAGGAAACAATCTGAGTGCTGGATAAAATCATCCTGCACACCAGGGTTGTCTTTTCAGCTGTTAGCTGGTTCCAGGAAGGACTGCAGTAGAACAGGATGAAAATATCTCAAAGTCTTAAAATTAATGAGCAAAAAAAAAAATCTTTATTTTGTGGAAAAGTTAAAATACTACTTTATACCAAAATGCTCATTGCAACTTGGAAATTGTTGTACATACATACTTAAGTAAATGTGTATATACTGTCTGCATATGCACATATATATGTATATATACACAATTTATGTTGATATAAATATCCCTCACATGGAAGTAAATGGGATTTAGGTTGTTTTTTTTTTTTTTTCTGTATTTCTGCATACAGTATAATTACTAAACGAGAATGAATGATTACATTATTCTTGCTAGTTGAACAGAAAACAAGATAAAAGGAGCCTGTGTTTACCAGGGGAGCATAGTGCTAGAATAATCTGATAGCTTTTCCTAAATGAGATAATGGATTTTCCAAAATAGAAAACATGGTAAATCTCATTTGGACCTTAGTAAAGCTCTTGATAGACTCCTAAATGGCAAAATATTAATGAAGCAAAAGAAGTTGGAGATTAACAGAGGACATGAAAGGTAGGAAGGAACTGACTGATGGAAAAGAGCAGAGGAAAGGGAAGAAAAGAGAAGAGCCAAGAAGCAAGTTACTGCAAAAGTTACTCAAGGGTCAATTTTCGGACTATTGCTGGTAATATTTTCATTAACTACACTGGCATATGAAGTAGGTGTGCTATCTGAAGATGAAGGAACACAGCTAATACAGAAGACAACAATCATATATAAAAACCTTTTTGACTTTTACAGGTACGTAAAAGGGAAGCAGTGTTTGATTATTTAAGACAATGTAAGGGTGCGCACTTCAGGGTTAATGAGAAATTTCTCCTCTAGGTGAGAAGAGAGATGACTCAGGCAGACAGAATTCTGGGTATCATAGATGATCACTGGATAACTATGAATCAGCCGTGGAATGAAGCCGTGAAAAAGGTGGTCGTGCTCATAGCACACTTCAGACAAGGTATTTCCAGCAGAAAGAAAAGGTTTCATTGTAAAGGCATGGTTGAATGCACATCTGCAACACAGTATACAGCTCCTGTCACATTTCTGTAAGATGAATTCATCTGCAGCAAGCGCAGAGAGGTACCACAAAGTGCGTTACATGAGAGGTGACATAAAGCGCTGCTGAGACTAAGAAATAAAGGCTGTGGCAGGATACTGATTTATTTCTAAGAACGTGTTGATTTGGTTAATCCCAAGAACAAGGAAGAACCATTCAAGGAAAATAATAATAAAAACTAGACATACTACATTTAGACTAGAAAGCAAAACCAGGTTCTCATTACTCCATCAGAGTGGTCCTGTAACAACTTTGCACAAGAGTGGAAACAACCTCCCTCTTCCAACAATTCTGCACAACTTTTAGGACAAAATTCAACCCATTAGCAGGAAAGATGATGTGACATTATCCCTGTGGAGAGCTAGGGTCTGGTCTACGTTTGATAATGGAAGTGGCCCCTTGAAGTACTGTAACTTATTTCCCTGTAAAAATTCTGAATTACCTACTGAAGTGACCTTGCTCTATAGACATGAGCTCTGAATCACAAAGCAAGGCAGATAGAGCCGTGCTATTCATCCTGTGGTACGGTGGGGAGCCTGAAGGTCTGAGAGGTGCAAAGCTGACATTCCTGTAAATCGTTTTCTTCTGTCCCCTCAAAACTGCTTATGCTTTAATAAAAAAGAAAAGTTAGCTTTTGACAGGTGGAAGGTTCTTTTGCATATTTTTCAGCAAAAAGCTGCCTGCATAGCTTACAGGCATACCAGATGTACCAGATAAGCTCATTCAGCATTTCTTATTTATGTTGAAATGATGTGATGGAGATCAGCAGCAGAGGATGTTCTGTGCTTTCCTGTCCCCAGAAGAAGATTCAGGCAAAGGATATGCAATTTCAGCAAAGGGTGTACCTTCATCCATTCCTTATCGACACAAAATCATTTGTACATGCAAGAATGACCTAAGCCTGGGAACAATGGTCATGGACTCAACACCTTTCCCTATCAGCATTTTTTTATAATTGAACCATGGCAGCACCTTGCTGTTGGGGTGATAAAGCAGGCGCTGCAGTGCAGCAAAGGACAAGCAGACAGTTTTGCTGTGGTAGGACCCTGTGCCCACTTTATACCTAAAGCAGCCAGCTCACCTTCTCCCTGGGCACACGAGGAGCCGTGCACAAGAGGAACATCAGCCCAGACCACGTGGAGCCCATGCTGGGCATGGCTCTGGAGGCAGTGTTGGCCAGGGCCTATTTTAGTTGGGGAAGGTTTTTCACTAAGGGGGAGAGCTCATCAGGTAGCAACACAAGGCATCTAAGCCAGAGCCCTGTTCTCTTTGTGGACTTCAAGGAACTAGCCTTAAGGATCACTTTTGCGAATGCTTTTGTTTTCAGCTGTGCCCTCTGAGCATGATGGACTGGTGTAAAGTTGGCTGCAGGATACCTCTGCATTTTATAATTATTTTTTTTTATGTACCAGTCTGCTGCTTCTCATCATGCCAGTGTGGGGAGGAGAATCTGCAGAAGGGCCAGCAGTGCAGAAAGAATGGCATTTGATGAAAAATGGTGTGATGTTTAGTGCAAGTCTGTGTGCCACACTGCTGACACAAAAAGGGCTCCGTGATCAATAAACATAATAAATGAAAAATGTGAGAGTTCCAGAAGGATTACTAACAATCTGCTGCTGGACTCAGCCCAATAGCAAAGCAGAGAGGGGAAACAAATGCCAGTTTGAGAGCCCCAAGTTCCAGAAAGGGATTGAACCAGTGGTGCAGTCTGCAGCTGGGGGCACCCAGGCAGCCACATGGCTGCTCCAACTCGTACAGCTTGAAAGCCTCAAGCATCCCACATCTGGGAATGGTGACAGCTATTTAGCTGGGAGAGGCCAGCAGAGACCATTGTGCTGCTTTAGATTATTGCAGATATTACAGCTGGAAAAGTTATGATGCTATTATGATCCCCTTCTGTCTCATACAATTACAGATACCTTCTATTCTTTATTAGCACTGTTTGCAGCTCTGAGTCCTGCTCAAGGAATTTTTAATTTAATTTTCTTTGGAAAGAAAGCAAAAAAGGATTGGTGAAGCATTTTACATGCCGTTTGAAGTCTGATAGTCTTTCCTAATGATCATCTACTATGATTTAACTTTAGTCCTTTTTTTTCCTCTTTTTGCTATTTTTATTAATTTATTGATGTTGCTATCAAACAGATCTATCTTAATGCCATGTAGACTATGGAGATAATAAGTTCATTTCATAGAACAATTGTGGTTGTTAGCTATAATACATATGCTATTCAAATCCATTGGTACTAGATAGAAATCCTTTTGCTTCTCAATGATAAGATACTAATAAGAGAATCAAATGCTCTGGACTGTAATGCTTCCATTCCAATTAACTCCTCATTTTCAGGATTTGATGTTATCAAATCCACCACTCATTTTCTAGCTGAAAATAAAGAAAAAGATATCACAGGAACTATATAAGAAAATGGAGTATATTGCTGCTTAATAGAAGATGTTTGAGATTTATATGCTGTATCTAAAAAAAAGAAAGAAAATATATTTTAAATCTTAAGCACTTGTATTTCACCAAAGGCTTTTTACATCGCTGCAATTTTTTAACGGTTGAGGGTGTCTGTTTGGAGAACAAGGCTCATTCTAGATTCTGTTCTCATAAATAAACAAAGACAAATAGTATTCTGGAATTCAAGGCAAGTTTTGTCCCTAGCTGTGCAGACCCACAGTGATGCTCAGGTGACCTGTCAACGAGTCCTGTCTTTGTGTCCTGTGTAAGGAGTTCAGGGTCGCTTCAGCAGTCAAATCAAACTTTCTTTAGTTCAGCCTGACCTTGTGAAAAACAATTTGCACAAAGTGAACAAAATGCTAAGATACCATTCAGATACTCCATATATACAAACATACAGTCAGATTCCTGCTTGAGTCTTTGTGCTTCTGCAGGATTTTTTGGCTGTATTATTTCCTGCTAACAGAGCTAAGTTCAAGCAGTGCATATGATGTTTACAATTTTGACATATTTGCAAGCCCAACACTTACATTGTTACCTTATGCTAATTTAAACATTGTTTTCTACTCTTTACCTTATGGAAGCACAGTAAATGAGTAACAAGTAGAAAGTAGCTTGATACCTACAATCTCCAGCACACATTAGCACTGCTTTTACGTTAATGTGATGCTCAGATTCCTTAAGGTCTGTTCAGGATTTTTAATGCCTATCTTTCCATAAATCTGGAAAGAGTGATGGAGAAATAGGAGGGCAAAAAGGTGTATATGAAGTCTGCAGCATGCCTTTAGACATGCCATTAGAGAGAAGAAATGAAATTCAAGTTTTTATAAAAGTTTATAAACTCTAAAACGGTCCACAATGCATATGCAAAAAGTAATTCTCGGGCAGTCCTATGGCTCAGTATCTTGTGAAATACCAGATGCACACTGAATGCTTTATATCCCTTAGGAAAGTAGACAGTCTTTGCTTTCTAATGATATAAACAAATCCATTCCTGCTTTAGTGCCCCCGAGGATTCTCTGTCTCAAGCTAGACACCATTTCAGTTCTGTAGACTTGCTGTTGAGGGGCTGTAGGTAAGTGTAGATTCTGGAGATAAAATTCTTTTTTTAAGAAAGTAAGATAAATCTTTTGCATGTCTGGCATATTGTTCCGTATTTTCAAATTGTAGCTACTATATGTAAAATGTTGGTGTGAGAAGCTACCACGTGGCACGCACTTGTTGGAACTCATTTTCCTAGAAGTAAGGAAGTCACAGGTACATGATAAATAGAGTTTATTGGATATTAAGCTGGTTGACTAATTACCTACCCACTGACAAGACAGTAACAGTGTTTTTTGTTCTAGTCGCCTGGATATCACATGGTTAAAACTGATCGCCAGGCCTTGTGAACAATTAGTCATTAAATTTACAATTATAGAATCATAGAATCACTGGAGTTGGAAGGGACCTTTCAAGGTCATCTAATCCAACTCCTCTGCATCTACAGCTAGATCAGGTTGCTCAGAGGCTGGTCTCCAGGTCTGGGGCATCCACCGCACGCAGCTCTGAGCAACCTGTTCCTGTGCTTCACCAGCCTTATTTTAAGAAACTTTTTCCTTATATCCAGTCTAAATCTCCCCTCTTTTAGATTGAAACTGTTTCCCCTTGTCCTGTCACAACAGACCGTCTTAAAGTGTCTGTCCTCTTCCTTATTAAAGCCCCCCTTTGATACCAAAAGACAGCTCTATGGTCTCCCCGGAGCCTTCCCTTCTCCAGGCTGAACAGCCCCAGTTCCCTCAGCCTGTCCTCACAGGAGAGGTGTTCCATTACTTTGACCATTTTTGTGGCCCTCCTCTGGACATGCTCCAGCAGATCCATGTCTCTCCTGTACTGAGGACTCCACATCTGGATGCAGTGCTCCAGGTGAGGCCTCACCAGCACAGAGCAGTGGGGCAGGATCACCTCCCTTGCCCTGCTGGCTGCTCTTCTTTGAAAGCAGCTCAGGATATGGTTGGCTTTCTGGGCTGTGAGGGCACATTGCTGCCTCATGTCTAGCTTGCCATCCTCCAGTCCCCCCACGTCCTTTCTGCAGGGCTGTGCTCCATCCTTAATCCCCCAGCTTGTACTGATAGTGGGGGTTGCAGTTGGGCAGTGACCCAAGTGCAAGACTTTGCACTTGGATGTGTTGAACATCATGAGGTTCTCTTGGGCTCACTGCCCCAGCCTGTCTAGGTCTCTCTCTGGATGGCATCCTGTCCCTCAGGTGTGTTGACTGCCTCCCACAGCTTGGTGTCATCTGCAAACTTGTTGAGGGTGCATTCGATTCCACTGTTGGTGTCACTGATGATGATATTAAAGAGCATTGATCCTAGAACTGACCCCTGAGGGACACCACTCGTCACTGATCTCCATTCAGACATTGAGCCATTGACCACCGCTCTCTGGGTATGATCTTCCAATCAAATAGCCCACACATCATATCCATATTTTTCCAATTTAGAGAGAAGGATGTTGTGGTGGGCCATGTCGAAGGCCTTACTGAAGTCCATATAGATGACATCAGTGGCTCTTCTCTTGGCCTCTGACGCAGTAACATTATCATAGAAGGCCACTAGATTACTCAGGTAAGGACTTGCCCTTGGTGAAGCCATGCTAGTTGTATCACCTCCCTGTCTTCCATATGCCTTAACATAGCTTCCAGGAGGATTTGCTCCATGATCTTCTCTGGCACAGAGGTGAGGCTGACAGGTTGGTTGGGTTTTCCTTTCCGCCCTTCTTAAAAATGGGTGAAACATTCCCTTTTTTCCAGTGACCAGGGACTTCACCTGATCGCCATGACTTTTCAAATATTATCAAGAGTGGCTTGGCAACTGTGTCAGCCAGTTCCCTCAGGACTCTGGAATGCATCTGAATGGGACTCATAGACTCACTTATGGATGTTCAGATTCCTCAGGTGGTCACAAACCTGATCTTCACTTACAGTGGGAGGGACATTGCTCCCTGAGTCCCCACCTTCCAACCCATCCTCTTGAGAGGTGTGTGAAGTGCCAGTGCAGACTGTGGCAAAAAAGTTGTTGAGTACCTCAGCCTTCTCCTTGTTTGTTTTTACCAGCCTGCCTGTGTCACTCTCTAGGGAGAGTACACCCTCTTGGGCTTTCCTTTTCTGGTTGATGTATCTGCAGAAGCCTTTAACGTTCTTCTCTGCATGCTTTTTCAAGTCCAGTTCCAGCTGTGCCTTGGATTTCCTGACCTCATCCCTACACAGCCTGGCAGCAACCCTACACTCCTCCTAGGATACCTGTGCCTGCTTCCACTGCCTGTGTATTTTCTTCACTCACTCCAGTTTGACCAGCAGGTCCTGGTTCAGCTATGCCGGCTTCTTTCCTTCCTTTCCTGACTTCCTACATCTGGGAATGGAGAGCCTGTGTGCCTTACGGAAAGCTTCCTTAAAGATCTGCCAGCTCTTCTTCCCTCTCTTGTCCTTGAGGACAGTTTCCCAGGGGGTTTTGTTGACTAATGTCCGTTCTTGATGTAGAGGGCAATGCCTCCTCTCCTCTGTCCTCGCCTGTCCCTTCTGAACAGCTTGTAGCCATTGACAGACACACTCCAGTTGTGGGAATCATCCCACCAGGTTTCAGTGATGGCAACTACATCATGGTTTTCCAGTAGCACAGTAGCTTCCAACTCCTGTTCATTTCCCAAGCTGCATGCATTGCTATAGAGGCACTTCAGCTGTACAGCTCACCTTGTTACTTTCTTGGAGGATAACTCCTTAATTCCTTCGAAGTATTTCCCTTGAGTTTCCCTATTCCATATAATTCCTATATTCTCCTATTGCCTCAGTGGTCCCTGTCTCATTGTTATAAGATTTCAAGTGTGCTGCAGTGTTGCCAGCACATCTTGAAGCAGCAGGTTGAGCCCCTTGTCCCTCTAACCTAGCTGTGCCATCCCATACCTTATCATGGGCAAGCTTGATGTTACCTCCCTCCCCCTTCAAACCTACTTTAAAGCTCTGCCAATGAGCCCCACTAGCTTTTCCACACTGACAGTACCCTGCTGGTCAATCTTACATTAGTTCCTTCACTTTTGGATTTCAAATACTTGCTTCCCTCCTACCTCACTTTTAAGAGGTTCCCCATATCCAGCAACGTAAACCTGAGAGGTAAGACTCCATGTAACATAACAAGAAGAGAGCAAACTATTCTAAATTTCAAAGTTTTCACTGAGTCCACAGCAACAGACTTATGCCTTTACCAGCCATCTAGACCTTGTAAAAGCAGGTATTATTGGTGCAAGGACTTATCTGAAGGAATTTATTGGAGAACACTGTGTACACAGCAAAGGAAAGATTCTCAGCCACAACAGGATTTCCCTTACACTCTAAGAACTAGTGTATAAATGAAAATGCCATCTAGTCTCCTCTGCAAATCTGGGTTCTCACAAAGATAAACATGGAATGATAATTTTGTTTTTGTCCAAACTGGCAGTCTTTCTTCCCCATTTTTCTCCTATAGTCCCTCACCTCCTCACTAAGCTCCTTGTTTTGGTTTAACCTGGCAGGTGGCTCAGCACCACACAGTCATTTTCTCAACCCCCCTCTTCCCAGTGGGATAGGGGAGAGAATAAAAAAACCCATAAAGTAGAACTTGCAGGTTGAGATAAAACTATTAGAGAAAAGGAAAATAATTATGACAAATACATGTACATATATGAATGCATATAACAAGTGATGCACAAGCAATTGCTCACCACTGCCTGATCGATGGCCAGCTAGCCCTCCAATCAGCAGAAGAAAGCCAGGTGCACTCCCATCCCCTTCAAAACTCCTTCCATATGAAGATCATATGGTATGGAATATCCCTTTGGCCAGTTTAAGTCAGCTGTCCTAATTCTGTTCCCTCCCAGCTCTTTGGCCCTTCTCTGCAAATGGCCTTGGCTTTGTACAACATTGCTTAGCAGGCAGCTAGAAAAAGAGGTGTGTTATCAGCATTGTTTTTCTCCTAAAACCAAAACATGGCATCATACCAGACACTCTGAAGAAAACAATTCTGTCCCAGCTGAAACTAAGACATGCTGCACTAAAATTTTTTCTGCTCCCAAACCCTTCTGATGACTCTGTCCTTCTGATGTTCATGATTAAAAAAATATGATAGGAAGATGCTACCACACAGTAGAATAGGCTCCCTTGTGAATAATCTAAAGCTGTAAACAAGCAGTGATGGTGTCTTCCCCAGAGATTGTAGCTAGACAAGGCAGACCGAAGGAAGCAGTGGTAAGTGATTTCTCATTAGCAAATCTGGAACTACAAGATAGAGGATTTACAAGGTTTACATAGAGGAGATGTGTAGCAGACCTCAAAACTGAACGCAGTTCCCCTGAAGGCTGCACCTATGGCAGAGCACCTCTGCTGACCACTATTTTTTTCTAACTGCCAACATAGGGTTCTAAATCCAGGTAAGTAGAGCTGAGCACTTTCAGCTCCCACTGACAGAGAAAGGACTGAGGGGGTCTCAGCCCCTCACAGGACCATGCTGTCCTTTGCAGGAGGGCCACAACAGCCCTGCTCCAGGCAGGCCAGTGTGGTTCAAACCCTGCCACCCCCACGCTCTGTTTCCTGCCTGCGTCAGAGCCTTCTTCTCTTATTTCTCTTGTCTCTAATCTACCAAAAACACGTGTGGGAGTATCTAAATTAAAAATAGATACCTAGGGAAAAAAAAAAAAGCAGTTGGAGAGCTGATTTGCAGCTGAATTATTCATCCTCTGCATCCCTCTTATACCAGGATGGTAGGAGGGCTGTGCAGGTGCGGCCTGGCTCAGGGACTGGTGATGCTGGGGAGAGACAATAACCTTGCATCTGTCTGTCCCCTTGCTCCCACCAGCAGGCAAAATGCCCCATACTGGTCAATTCACCTGTTTTTTAAACCAACTATTTAGTGAAAACACCTTTAAACACTGCCCAGCTCCAATCCCTTTGCTTACCCCCCTGTAACTGGACTAACACAGCTTGGTCCTCGCAAAGACAAACAACTGAATTAGTCTAACCTTTTAAAAGGTTATTGGAACGTCCTGTTCCATTAACAACAACCCTTACTAGAGAAATACATGAAAAACTGTTGCAGTGCTTTTATTGGCTGGGTATGAGCACTGGCACTTTGGTGTTTTGCCAGCACACTAAACTGCAATTTGAGAGGCCAGGAATTATTTCCCCCATGTATCTGCAGGGATAGTTCTCGGTTTTATTCAGTCCTCTGGTAGCTGTGACTGCAGTGCACCTTGCAAAAATTGCTGGCAGTTGTCACTTTTCTATGCAAGGAATTTTTGTGAATAACATTTTCATTCCCACTAAGAATCATTAAATTACCAGAGCTATGTTTAAAACAACAACAACAACAACAACAACAAACCTCAGAACATCCTGAGACATGAAAGGACAAAAAATCAGAACTTAACTTCAAAGCATTCTCCATGGTTCCTGTACAGCACTCTGGTTCCCTTGCACAGCGCGATGTGTATGTTGGTGTGGTTCTTGACTAGTCCTTGGCTGGAGCCTCGTGGGATCCCAGCTCAGGTGTCCCTCCTGAGGATCCAGCCCTGCCATGAAACTCGCAAATACATGAAATCTGCAATGGCTAGGAAAAAAAAAAAAAACCTAGGCATTTGCTAGTGCCACCTTGCTTCCAGCAGATAAAAACTCCCAGTTTAAGTGGTGAGATCGGCAGGATGTTAAAAATTTGTCTCACACAATCTCAGCCCAACTCCTCTGGGCAATGGTGGATGGTTTCCATTTCTGTGTGCTTCCCTCCTAATGCTTTCCCATTGGTTCTCCCATCCGTGGGATCCCAGGCCCAGGTTTTTCCTTCCACAGCTCCTGCTGAATACCTCCATGGGTGTCACATTCCCTGTCTCATTCTCACAACCTGGTGTCTCCCATCATCAGCTCATTGACAATCCAGCTGCAGCTGTCTTGGAGGTGTGCTAGTGTTTTAGCACTCTAATCTTCCCCCACAAAACTTTAATAGCTTCATTCTGAATTACAGTAAGTTGTAGTCCTCAGAAATATGTAATGAAGAAGAAAGGAAGGACAGTCCCACCTCACTTTGCAGGCATTTGAAGAGGAAGATGGCAACAGCTGCAATAGCACCTTTTCTCCTCCCCTGGTCCAGCACATCTTTACAGTTTCTATGTCAGCTGGTGACATCGCACAGGTGGAGCAGGAGACTCCAGCCAAGGTACCAAGGGATTGCGGTGACCAAGAGCAATGGGAAAACTCTTGCCCAGCAGCTGTAAGCCATGGTCTGCCCAAGGAAGCACCTGGACAGAAATGTTACAGTCTCTTGCATAAACTTCTGACCTACTTCTGCAACTCAGGGATACTGGCTGTGCCAGATATCAGTCAGTCTGGGAACACATCTCAATGTTTCAGCTTTGGCTTCTTTTACTACTTGGCACCAGCAGTGTCAACCCTTCACAGCAGGCAATGCTGCTGGGAGTACGCCTGCGAGTTGTATGGGCCTGAGCATCCTTGTCTAGGCCATAATGCCAAGTCACTGCCAGAACATAGCCAGAAAGAAGCCCTGCAGTTTTCACAGCCCTCCCTCTCCCTTCTGCTAGATTTGTTGTTGCCTTGCCTTTAGCTGATAAATCTCAGCTGGGAGGCAGCTGCTCACTACCCACTGAAATGGGGCCAATTTCTCCAAAAAGGACCATTCAGTGACAGTCCTGCTACTTTCTGTATTCATGCATATCCTCCATACGCTTCATTTTTTGCAGCTAAACATTTAGCTTCATGTGAAGATTTGCTGAGCACTGAAAGATAAAACAGGCTGGGAGAGAGGAGAACAGAGACAGAGAATGCAATTTGTGTGATGTCAAAAGAGCACCAGACTTTAGTGTTACCTCTGATGAAATGCTGAAGGGCAAGGTGAGAAAATGTACATTTATTAGCATTGATCAGTTCTTCCCTGGCTGGACTCACAAAACAGCAAGGGCTAAGGAAAAGAGTGAGTGGCATTCTGCTGTGTATTTAAGCATGAATCATCCTCCATCTATTGCAAATCTCTCTCTCTTTTTTTAATGTAGTTGAATTTTCATGAAGGAATATATGAACTTTGGCTACAACAGATGTCATCTTGGAGGATTTTTTTTAATATCTGACTGTAGCCCCAGTATAATGGGCAATGCCGGGCTTTCATCTTTCACCACTACTAGCTATAAAATGCAGAACAGATGATGATTAGCATGCATTACTTAAGAGAAGTTCAGCACTCAGTGAGTCAGGGTACAGACCAGGAATTATTTGTTGAATGAATTCAAAAATAATCCACTGAAGCACAGACACATTTGAGAACATTGCAGTCTGTTCAGATTCCAAAGAGCCAGTGTGCAGGGAAGATAGCTATGTTAATGTGTTCACCTGGCCTTACTCGGAGCAATGCAGGGAGGATTTGGGGGAAAGACGGAATAAAGGTGACCAGTGGGCATATGGCCGGGCTCTGGAGGGTTAGCTCATAGAAACAGAGAATATGCCAAGTGGGAAGGTACCTGTAATGATCATCAAGTCTAACTCCCAGCTCCACACAGCACCACCCAAAACCCAAACCCAATGTCTGAGTGCGTAGTTCAAACACTCCTTAAACGCCAGCACTTGGGGCCGTGCCCACTGCCCTTGGCAGCCTGTTCCATGCCCACCACCCTCTGGTGCAGAACCTGTCCCTAACCCTCAGCTGCCCCTCCCCTGACACAGCTCCATGCCGTTCCCTCGGGCCCTGTCGCTGTCACAGAGAGCAGAGCTCAGCGCAGTCCCTCGCTCCATGTGAGGAGTTGCAGCCACCATGAGGCCTTCCCTCAGATCCTCTGCTCTGGGCTGAACAAACCAAGGGAAAGTTCTGGCATGCCCCTGGTATGGGGTTTTGGGGTGTGAGGGAGAGGTTTGATGGTGGACTTTCAGCTCCAACTCCCAACTTCTGGCTGAATGTCCACAGGAAACCCAGCTAAAATTGGCCAAGGCAGCTGCTGGAGAGGGGAGCAGGATCCAGGGAGAGTGGGGGCTGCTGGGGCCCTTCTAACAGGCTGCTTAAGAGCAGGCTTCAGCTTTCACAGCCCAGCAGTATGGACTGAAGCACCTGCAGCAGGGCTGTGGGCTATGGGAAGTGCATAAAGCTAGCCTGGAAACACAGTTTGAATGGAGAACGGTGGGCAGGTGCTGTGCCTGTGTCATCAGCCCCAGCCAGCACCCAGGAGCATGGGCTGTGGCTGCAGCAGAGCTCCCTGCGTGACCGCCCTGCTGCGCTTTCCTTCAGAACATTTAAATCTCTCTTAACAACTGTCTTCATGCAGAGCCTGACCTCTGCTGCGCTTTCTGGATGCTGGGAGTTCTTTGTTGCTATTATTATTCGCTCTGCCCTTTATGCGGTGCCAACACTGCTGCTGATATATCTGCTATATTTCAAGGGCCTCTTCCAAGACCCCAGTTTTCCAGGAGAATAATTCCCACTGATTTATATGGACTGCAGAGGATCAGGCCTCTAGAGACAGAAATGGCCACTAGGCTGGCCTCCGGCTGCAGGCTTGCACAGCCTGAAATGAAATGGCTGCCCTAGGACTGTGGGGCTGGGGGCTGACAAACGGGTCCAGCCAATGTTTCTCTTCACCCAGAGCACCTGGTGCAGGCAGTGTCTTACTGCTTTCTGGGATTAGATAACTGCTTTGTAAAGACATTCCTTCTGACAACTGGTCATTGTTTTCTTCTGCTAAATTTCCACCAGTTACTCCCAGCTCTCTCCTGCACTGTATAATGCTCGTGCTTGCCAGATGTGCAGGCAGCTACCTTTCTGTTGTTCTCATACCTTTTGCAGCCTAGGCAGGCCACGAGAACCAAAGCAGATTAAAACGATTTGAAACTACTCTAATTTAAAAGTGTGGGCAGCTCAGAGCCTGCCATCTGCCATCAGAAGCCGTTCAGTCCCTTGTTCACAGCCCTGATTTGGTGTTGTTGCCCAGAGGATGCTGTGCAGTGTGCAGCAGCTGTGCGTGCAGTGAGGCAAGCACAGGTGATGCACCAGGACCAATTCCTCGGCTGGTGGCAGAGCTGTTTCCCCCTGCTTTGGACAGAGTCCCTTTGTGAAAACTTCTCCATCCTTTGTTTCTGAGTTTGGAGCTAGAAGATGCATATGGGAAAGAAGGACTGTCAGTATGTTTCCTGCTCCCAGAGAGCAGAGGAATACCCACATTGTGTTCACACCGTTGCCTAGGACCGTTAGAGGGCTCTTAGGAAGCACAGAACTCCAGAAATGCCCTGCTGACTCCTGGCTAAGGGTGGATAGTGGGCTGCCCTTGAGTTCTCACCAGTGAGACAGGGAGACAAAGAGCACAGAAAGATGTATTCTGTGTTTTCAGTGCAGGCAGCTCCTGTTTCTCTGATCCTCAAGTCCAAGCTGGCAGATGATTGGGTGTCCCTGTTAATAAGCTTTAATTTTTACAGAACAGGGTTGGCCGTGCCTTAAGACCAAACACGATTCTTTAAAAAACTCTCAGGTTTTTCCCCTCAGACAAACCAGAAACCTGGCACTTTAGCAGATGAGGGATTTCATTTGTCACACTGAGACTTAGTGACTAAGTGTGACAGTAAAAGTAGGGTGTTAAGTGGTGGAGTATTTATTATCTTTTTTAACAAATTAAAATTAGTTACCTTTTAATTGTCTTTTTAAGCAGCTTCTGCCCCATTTCTGCTCTTTGCCTCTTGGCCACAGATCTCTGCCCTCTCAGTTGAGCAAAAGATTGTATCAGTGATATAACAGAGGAGACTAACATCACCGCCACCTGTGAGTTAGTGGGCAAGGATGTTAGCCAGCAGCTGCCTGATGTGTTACTGCCCAAGCAGAGTTTACATGGGTACCAACCTTGTCCGAAGCTAAAGCCACACAGTAGCAGAGTGCTGGGGTTCTGCCACTGATGAACTGAGATAGAAATGAGCTCTCAAGTTGTCAATGGCTAATCCGCATTTGGGAGCTTTTTCTTCACTCCCATCAGTTTCTCTGCTGCAAATTAGAGGTGGGTTTTTTTTAAATGAAAACATAGAGTGAGCACAGAGCAGATGCCGAGTGACATTTTCCCTGTGTCCTGTAACATGTGTGAGTTGAGCAGTCTGGACAGTAGTGACAAAAACCTTGTCATCAGAGCAAACTTATTAAGAAGCTGGTGTCAATTATCTCTTGGCAGCACAGAAGACCCATTGCTAAGAGACAGGAAAAGCTGTCCCCTGTTACTTCATTGACAACAAGCTCTGATTTACTCCCTTGATTAGCAGTTTACATAAGAGAGTTGGCTACGCCTTTTGGAGGAGGTAAAGGCTTTAGTGCCTGCATGGGTTGGTCCTCCAGGATGGAGAGAATGTCTAATCCTGCCCCTCGACTTGGCCCATGCTACCTCCCCCTTCCCACCCCAACAGCTTGTTGCCTGTGCTGTTCCCTTGCCCCTTGCTGGTGCAGCTCCTCTCTGCCATGTGAGAAAATGGAGAGGGGGGGAGGTTCGAGGGCCTCCCACCCATGGTGCCATGTGGGACTGAGGTACAAAGGCTGCATTTGGGCTAGCAGGGCATTAGCACCCTGTGCCACAGCCATGGTGCTGGCCTTACAACACAGTCACAGATGTGGGTTATTCTCTGCCACTAACGAGAAGAATTGTTTTAAAGCTCTCTGCCACCTTCCTGTTTCACTTTTAAGAAACAGTGCCTATTTTTAGAAGCAATTACTGACAAACACTAGGTTTTCCTGGTCACATCCAATGATAGAAATGTCTGTATTGCAGATGGCAGCATTTCTAATCCTCATGAGACAAATTTCCTGGAACCAAACAGAAGACAAAGTGTGAATATCACAGCATCATTTAAGTAACTTGCCTGTTTAGTAGAAAATCAGTCAGCAATACACAACAATTATTTAAAAAAGCACTGCCTCGGCCATCCATTTTAAGTTACACGTAAACAGCTCAATCTTTCCCAAGCTAGTTCTGGCTGCAAAAGCAAAGCAAGGTAATGAAAACATTGTTTTGAACTGGGAATTAATGACCACGTTCCTTGATGATTGCAGACATGTTTCTTCACTGGCACAGCTCGACACCCTCTGATTTCTTTCCCTTCTTGAACCACTATAGTAATGAGACAAAATAAGATATACAGCTTTGTTGGGAATTACTAGTCCAGAACAAGCATGCAAGCCAGGAAACAGAAGAACAGGGTCTTCAAGGGCCTCCTGTCAACCTTCTTGTTTAAGCTGGGAGTGCTGGCTACAGGCTTTCATAGATGAGTAATCAAACAACCAGAGAGAAACACAGCAGCTCCAACAGGACGTGCTCATTAGAGAAAGGTAATGCTTGATGAGCAGAATTTCTTCAGATTAGCCTTTGCTCTGTAAGGTTATTGTGGGAAAAAAGTATTGTATGAGCAACTTGGGGAAAAAAAAGCAGCAGAGAAATAAAACTGAGAAGAATTTGTGTTTTAAGCATGAATCCCTCTTCTTAGTGTTTTCTGTCATCAGAGTATCACACACTTTAACATACCGCATTCTATGCTGGGTAAAGGCCTGATAAGGGGGCACAAGAGAATCCTCTCTCTGTGCCTGAGGAAACTGCAGCCCACAGCCACTAGCTTGAAGGATGCCGATTTTTATTTCTGCACATTGTCTTTCTTTCAAAAGGATAATTAAGTCAGCAAACCAGTGGGTCTCAGCTTACACATCTACCATTTGTCCAGAAAACATTTTATTCAAACCTTCTGTATTTCATGTATGGAAAAGGATCTCTTCTGATCATCTTCACAATACAACCCATTACTTTCAGAAAGAATACGTACTAAATGTTAACTAGGTACAAGCTCAGACTGTATAGCCCTTATAAAACTTCTTTGTGAAAAAATGAGGAAATAGCCCCTTTCCAGTCTCTCGTATCATGCTAGCTCTACATTTTCCACCTGTCTCTTTCCCAGCCATTCACTCATCCTCCAGTGGAGCTGGCTTAACTCAGCACTGCCTCCACTGACCTACACAGAGCTATGTGGCAGGTGAGCTTTAGGAAGGAATTGCCAACTTCTGGTAGAAGTCAGCAGAAAGGAGGAAGAACTTTTCATACTTATCTACTCATCTCAGGGAAGACTGAAGTAGTTTGTTTTTTTTTCTCCTGCATTTACCTCTTCCCCTTTCTACGCAACAAATCTGTTTGCATGTTCGTATAGTCAATTTAAATGAAGCTCCCCTCCTCACTTTCCAAAAGGTAGAAATAGGCCAACAGGTTGATGTCTATGGAGCATACTTTCTTTGCCGGACCAGACCTACCAACAGGCAGAGCAGACCGCTGGCCCACAGCCTCACCTCTGTGGGCCGCACAGTCTCCTCCGTGGTGTGTTGCTCTGTAATTCACCTCCAGTGCTGAGAAGCCTCAAGCCCACTCTCTCTCACACTTTTTATGAAAATGGTGAATTCAAACCATGGTACTTCCCAGGCCAGATTGCCACACTGCCCTTATATAAATGAGCTATTACAAGGCGCTCTTTCCAGGGGAATAGCAGCTCAGCTAGTCCAAAGGTTACCTTACAATGCATTAATCATCTGCGCCTAAATTCCCCCGGCAGTTTGTATTGCTGTGTGACAGTCTCTGGAAATAAAACCTTTGGTGTCAAAGCAGATCCGAACAACGCTCTGCATGCCTCCGGTGAGTGGATCGAAGCATTTAGCAAGAGAACTGACTACAGCGTTTCTCTCTGTCTCCTAAGCCCCAACCGCTACTGCAACAAATTGGCCACAAAAAGACCCACAGCTAATGCTGCACATCATAAGGATAATAGCTGCCCTTTGGGTGTTGTTGGCCTGGTAAGGATAGCACCCACGGCTCCTGAGAGGTCACCATACCAGGCCTGGCATTTAAATGTGAGATTAAAAGCAGCTGTTCCTTTATCAGTGTGAAGATGGATACAGATGAAGCACAGGGTATAAAAATAAATTGCAGCCGACCATCACCTTCTTTGTGGGCTGTAACCCACTCCAGCAGCAGCTCTTGCTGGAAGAAGTAGCTGCGGCATGGCATCTTCACCCGCTGCCCTGTGTTTGTAGAGGGGGCTTGGGCGTGTGTCCCCCAGCCCTGCTGCTCTGCAGCACTACTGGGGAATGTGTGCAGTGTGTGCAGGGCTCTGGGGTTGGGACAGCTGCCCCTGCAGAAAGGCTTTGTTTGGAAGGGCTGAATGAGCAGCTGGGAACAATGTCTGGGGCTGGGAGGAAGGGCACTTACTTAGAATCACAGCATTATAGAATACCCTGAGTTGGAAGGGACCCGCAGGAGTCATCAACTTCAACTCCTGGCTCCACACAGGACCACCCAAAAATCAGAACCATTTCTTAAACTCCAGCAAACTTGGTGACATTTTGTTTTAATCTCAGTGTTATATTTCTGTAGTAAAAAGCATCTGTGTAACTTGCAGCTTGAGGAAGAACAATGTGGATCTTGCTTCCAGCCTCCACTTTGGAGGCACCCAAGCAGATACTACCACCTCTGCAACATGGAAAATCCTGCTGTATGGGCAGGGCAGGCAGAGCTTTCTTGATGAAAGCAATACTGAGACTGTCGTGATGGAAACACAAATTGAACTATTAAAAATAGCTGATTCTAATATGTCGTTGTGCGGGTAAGCTGTTTTCTTTAGAGCATAAAAAATTGTTGCTGTTTCTGTATGAGGAAATGAGAGCAGAATAGAACATTTGGCAGACAGTTTTCAAAACCTTAATCCTAAGAAAGGGTACTTTTAAACACTGCTTCTAATTTCTGCAGTAGGTTATCTAGCATTTATTAACATGTATGTCATTTGTTTAGAAAAATCAGATGATTCAAACCAACATAAAACAGACATTTATCTTTTAATGAAGAATGTCTGTGTCTATGAATATATCTGAACACCATCATTAATTGCACAGTGAAGCATTTCTTGTTGGCCCTCAGTATCTGAAATTCTGTGCTGCCTGTACCCTCCTAACTCTATGCCTTTGCCAGTAATGCTGCACTTTTTCCATCAGCAGATATCATGCTGATGCAGTGCACAAGACAGCACGCTGATATATGCATTCTTCAAACTTAGATATGAAGCTGGAATGATCCTAAGCATCGAAAAGGAATCATTTTCAGGAAGGGACCAGGCAATGAAAAACTGTTCCCAAAGTGCTGGTGTTGGAAATTCAGCCAGGAGACCCTCAGAGCTGTGGGCTTTAATAGAAACTTCCTGAACTGCAGATGCCTGATTTGTTTTATGTATGATCTGATCGTCTGCCTTGAGAACGTATCACCACAAGTCGTAAGTCATAAATATTTAACTGTATCAGTGGTGAGGGCTGTTTTTTAGAGAGCTCAATTAATTATTACCAGATTTCTAGGTAATTGACTGTCTTTTAGCTGGCACTTAAGTAATTTATTAAAACAAAACTGGCAGGATTATGTCAGGTAATTAAGAGAATGATATTTAAGTTCTCATTTTGGTTCAGTTCTTACGCTGGCCTTCATTTACTTCACTTCTTCTGAAAAGTCATCAAATCTCTAGTTCCCAGTTTTAAAGATATGTGAACAGACGTCGCTGAAGTTATATATGTGATCATTCTGTAAAAATCTGGAGCTCTCTGCTCTGTCATTGTTGGACAGCCACAGGAAAACCTCCTGTAATCTCCATAACACAATGAAAAGCCATGTGGAGTGTGTGTTAATCTTTGGTCTGAACCGTCAAAATAAGCAGAGGATCAGACAGAGAAAAATGAATTCCCCAAAGCATGAGGGACCTCGGTCACTTAATGCTTCATGAACTCCAGCTTGCCTGTAAATTAGATTTACTGGAGTGACTCGGTATGTAAAACATACTTACTCTATTAGCAACTGTAATCTTTCTTATTCTCTTATTGCTTTCAACTAGTTAAAAAACTGCAGCCAGAAGAAGGGGACAATTACCAGAGGACCAGCAGATCTCTTTGCACTCTTTTTGGCCTTTACAGTAACAGTATTATGTCCCTGGAGACGTGTAGTACCAAGAAAAGGGATAAAATTTTGCCTTCCATTCCTTTGGTCCCTCTTCAATTTGGTGACCTTGTGTAGGTTTAAAGAGAGTGAAAACGTATTAGTTCTGTATGCGTAGCATGCACAAAAAATGTATCACAAACCAGCCGAACTACCCACGCTTGATTACCACTTGCATATTTATGCAGATCACCCTGATGGTTTCTGTGGAAGTGACACAAAGCAGAAAGGTTTCTTACAGTTTGTCTCGGAAGGAGGGAGGTCCTTGTCTAATCAGAACGAATAGGTGAGGACATCAAGGCACTAGCTGACAGTGGGGCATTGCATCTCTCCCACTGGTCTGTCCCCATCCTAATGAATGCCAGCATGCTCTTTCTCGGCAGAAAATTGACTTCCCTGTTCTAAACAGCACATTTAGCCCAGCATTTTCTCAGCGTCTAAGGAACGTCAGCTGTATTCTCTGTCTCAGTTCCTTTCCTGCCAGGTAGACCTTTATATGTGATCAAGACTGCATCTTAAAATAGCATGCTGGAGATAGTGCTGCTCAGCACACTCCAAATGTTAACTAATTGCCACAGCAGCCCGGCACAGTGCACGCCTGGGACCCATGCTATGCACTGATTAGAAATTCTCCCACATGGGGAAGTGTGGGGGAGAAGGATGGCAAGAGGCAGTGATAAAGAAAAGGAAGATCAAATCAGGCAGGCAGAGAGAACAACCGGTAGATCTAGCTGAGAATGGCAGGGATGAAGGCAGCAGCACCCAGAGGATGCACAGTTGTTACAAACTGGAGGGCTTGATTTTTCTGCTCTGAATGCTGTTCGCATCAGGTACTACTGCAGTGTGATGCTCCGGCCAGTGCCAATGTGCATGGTGTCCACTGCAGAAAAAGACCAGGAGGTGACAAGTCTACCAGAGGGGACAACACATAGCCCAGACTGGGGAAGAAACTAGGAAAAATGACAAATGCCTCCGCAGAGCCCCAGCGGGAGTCAAACCTGACCATGCAGCTGTGACCGGTCCCCTGCCTCCATGCCTTGCCTTTCCACTTGGGCAGAGAGCCACCCAGACAGTCATCAGACACACCACGCTTTGAATGTGCCTCCCCTCTGGGCTTGGGAAGCTGCACGTGCATCTCAGTAAGTCTCCCACGGCTCCATGATTTCCTGCTCATCCATCCCATACTCACCACAGCATGCTCAAACCATTCTATTTATCTATTCTCATCTGCCTTGTTAAAGATGTACTTACACACTGATGTAACTTGACTCTTACTAATATATATTAGGCATATGGTTAGTATTGAAAGGGACGTAAGCCACAGCTTCAGTCTATTTTGCATACTTGATATTTGGATTTTTGCATTCTTGAAAAGCATAATCACGAAGTTCCCATTGGCTTTTACTGAGGGAGCCGCCATTTTGTTCAGATACAGGCAGCGGAGCAGCTGTTGGAGATGTCTGTGTTTCCAAGGAGTTCGCTCTTGAATCAGTGTCTAGAAGAGGCAAGAGGCCTGAACAGACAGAACTGCTCCCCTAAAATCACACTTTCAGGAGCCTAGGCCAATTTTGCATTATTACAGTGTTTTGCAAGAGTGAAATTAAGCTGCGCCAGCACGATGGAGCAGGGAAGCTCTAACTTACTGAAAAACTCCCCCATGCACCTGTTCCTGTAGAAATTGAGAGAAAACTCTTTTAAAGCAAGAAATATGAATGTGAAGCATGACATCACCAGAATTCTCTCGCTTGCTCCCATAAGCCACGAGAAGGGTACAGTTACCTAGCAACTCCTGCAAGCAGCTCACTTCAGTAGCAAAGCATTGGGGTTTAAGTGGTAGACACATACCTGGCTCTAAAGCCCCATTCTATTTGTCAGCAGAAGTCAGTGTTTAGAAATCAGAGAGAACCCAGAAGCACTGAAGGCCTCCACTGCAGCCTCCAAAGCTAACCTCGCTGCAGGCCCATCCGGCAGTGGTACTGTGCAGCAAAAGACAGGCTTTTCTCCAACAGAATCAACTCTAAAAGACAAAGTAGGACACGCTGGTGAGACAAACTGATAGGGAATAGAATGAAGTGTTGCTTTTAGATTATGCTGGGTATTGATATCTGTAAATTTCCCTCTGCAACTCTGTATTGATCCTAACCGTGTGTGTCCAGCTAGTGCACACGCTCTAGGAAGGCAGCTGGTTCTAATTTGAAAGCACCAAGAGCAGAGGGATTGGTCATGTCCCAAGTTCTGCAGCAGGGTGAGCTTCCTTGAGAGTGACTGCACTGTCACCTCCGAAAACGGTGCAGAAAAGCCTGAACAAACTGATTACTGGCATTACAAACTGATTATTCCATGCACTTCAAACCTATCATTGCCAACTCCATCAAGTGAGTTGCATGCTTGTTTGTCTTTACATTTGCAAAGAAAACCTGCTTCTCAACTTGCCTTTTCCAGCCCAGTTTGGCATATCCTGAACCATTCACGCAGGCAGGATTTCACCCAGCTTTCCCACAGAGATTGGGATCTGCAAAGAAATGAAACACGCTCTATTTCTACATGTCTGTGTCCAAACTGTCTCATTTATGAGGGAACTGAGAGATAGCCAAAGTCTGTGGCAGATAAGTGTTGAGCTGACAGCAGTCTGTACTGAATAGCTGAGGAAACATGAATTGCAGGAGTGTGGTGTAATGCAATATGTAATTTTATTTATAATCTCATCAGGCTTTTCATGCATTCAACTACTTCCTCTTCCAATTGTCATAGATTTCTGCATGACATTCACAGCTTCTATTTAATATTAAGGTGATTTTTGTTTTTTTTTTCTTGTTGAAACATTGCAATTCTGGGAGATTCATCTATCACTTAGCTGTCTAATCCTTTTGATGGACAGTTCTCCGTCAGTCTTTTCATTAAAAAAAGGGTAAGCCATGATGTCCCTTTTTGCAGTATTTTCATCACAGTCTCCCCTCCTGCAAGCCTGTTCTCTGTTACAGGATATTGCAGTCTCGACTAAGCTAGGGCCTGTGCTAGTCTGATAAATACAGATGTAGATAAACTCCCCAGACCAGAGCAGGGTGGTGCAGAAGAGGAGCCCTGTGTGGGGGGGTCTTGGCCCATCAGGTGCATCCACTGACACCACTCCTGCTTGCCCACTGATCTTCGAGGACCACTGAGGGCTGATGCATATGGATGTACTCCCATGTAAAAGGAGGGCTTTTTGTTTTGGACCTGTAGCTATATAAGAATATGCTATATCATTAAAGGGCTTTGGTGAATGAATGTGGGGTCATACTCAAGAGGTGGATGATGAGGGTGGTGAGGCACTGGCACAGGCTGCCCAGAGAAGCTGTGGTTGCCCTATCCCTGGAGGAGTCCCTGGTCAGCCTGGGTGGGGCTTTGAGCAACCTGGTCTAATGGGGGCTGGTTGGCCAAACTAGATGATGTATAAATGTCCCTTCCAACCCAAACCATTCACTGATTCTGAGCTGAGCTATTTCTGAATACACTGGCTAACCTTGTCCACTCTTTAGTAGCTTTAGATATATATATGACAATGCAGAGACTATTGTCTAGAAGCAGGTGAACACTCCACCCGTTGCCATGTCACTGACTATTTGCATTCTCCAGCACTGTAGAGGAAGATGAAGGAAAACCTAATAGTAAACAAATAGGAGTTTTGCCTTCTTCTTACCCAGACACTAGTAATTTACCTTTTTAGAAACACAAAAACCTATAAGCTTACAAAAGACGGGATAGAGAAAATAATAAGCAAATACTTTAATAATTTATACAAACATCCAATCTGTTTTAAAACCTTGCTAAGTTCTTGGCTCCGGTAGTAGGAGGTTAATTGTACTCTTTATAAGATTGATTTCCTTTTATCTGATTTCAATTTGTTGCCTTTAAGTTAACATCTTGTTTTTGTGTTATGTGAAAGACTAAAGAGGATCACCTAATCTACCTTCTCCATGAAGCGCATCAAGGGAGCTACAACTCTGTCATGTCCTTTTTATCCTTGCCTCTCTAGACTCAGTGCTGCTAATTGTTCCTGCAAACACTGTTTTTGTGCACTGAAGCAGTCTTTCAAGATGCAAGCTTCAAGACATAAGCTCGACATGTTTCTTTGCAGTGTGGTGATCAGAGCTGCAGGGCACTGAGGGAGGATGTGCAGAGAGGCTGTGTGCCTTTGGAGTACTGCAGGTTAATGCCATTGGGGCATCTAGTTCTGCTTCTCAGGGAGGACTGACTCCACCTGGTGAGGCTGGAAGAAAGTTTGCTTCATTTAAGAGTCCATGGTTGGGTTCCCCTAACAAAGAATAAAGTCAAAATGAGTGCCGCACTCCTGTCTAAAGACTTCAGCAATCCTAGAGAGCAAAGGGACCAATTGTTCTTTAGCCTTCCCTTTTTTTCTCAACAAACTGTTAGGAAGGAGTAGGAGCTGCTAGAGAGATAACAAGAATAACGAAAATCCCTGCAGTGCAAGATGTGTGGAGGCTCTGAGAGTCGTGGTACCATCTGTGCCTGTCTATTTACAGCCAGAACAACTAACGCCCAACTAATGGTGAAGAGAAGCAAAGCACCATGTCATGGAGACAGCTCTCTTATCTTACATAAAAGCAGCTTTCTGAAAAGCTTGATGTGTTCAGATGGAGAGAGGAATGGTCACAGCTTACGCTTAGGAGGGTTTATTTATGGAATGGTGTATACCTACCTCTGTTTCAGTCATATCCTTTGAACAATCTTCATCGGATGCTCACAGGCAAGTTTGTTCAGCATTTTTTCAGCAATACGAGGTGTAACATACACAAAACTCAGCATTACAGATAGATCCATGGTTACGGCAAAAGATCAGTAATGAGGGGAAAAGCAAGTAAATTGTGAAAGCAGCCTGCTTGCTTTGATTCAAAAAATATTTCTGCATTTGGTACAGATGCTGTGTGAAAAGAATAGGTGTTAGTCAAAAGGAATGAACAAACTCCTCTGATCATACTTTTCAATTAAAATACATTTTCAAAACAAATATGTTCAAGCTGAGATTTTAAAAAAAAATGATTTTTGAAACATAAGGAAAACACAGAGTTAAATGCACTGTATTTATCTCAGTGGAGTTGTCCTCTGGGATAATTTTAGACTTATGACTCAATTTGACTCCAGCAGGGATAAGAGATTGTATTGGAAGAAAGCACCATTTTCAGGTGAAATGGCTGCAGGGAATTATCCACCTAATGAATGGGCATAGAAAGGTATAATCTGAAGCACGAGACACATCCAGGGAAATGGACAATCTAGAGACAGACACAAATGAAGGAAATATAAAGCAGAAAGGAAGGAAAAAGCATCTGAACTGCGGAAGTCCCTGCACAAGGGAAAAAAAGGTTCTACGTCTCTGGTTAAAAATAAAAAAAGTAGGTAGGGAAACAATTTAAGTTTCACTCAAACCTCAGCTTCAGAGGAACTGATACACATAAAGAAGTATCTGAATATCAATGACCTCTTTTTGCATTCACATAAGGTATGCATTTCAGTGCTCAACTTTTGCCATTGGAGATTTTAGGTGCTAATGATGAATAAAAATCAATCTAAATAACATCTAATGTGATGAACATTATCAGACAGTCCACTAAATTTGCTGCTGTTCTGTCTCCAATGACTTCTGTGAAGCAGGGAATTACTTTCTCTGTCCCTTCATGTATTATTCATTTATTTACTTACTTCAGAACAGACACCTAGACCTCTAAACACTCATAAAAGTAAAATAGAAAAAGGAATAAAAAGCACAATACAAGAGAAGAACAAACGGTCACAGCCAAGACTAGGTACACTCAAATACAGTCACACAGTGAATAGAGGTATGCCATTACCATCATCTTATCAAAAGTTCTGGAAGAAAAGATGAGCTTTTCTCTATTATGTTTGCTCAAAGAAACAGGCTCTTGCAAGAGGTTGTTCTTTTTTCCTTCTGACTGTCAGGTTTCAAATGATGAAGGAGAAATAACTCATTTTGCTGATAAGTTATGAGGCTCCAGAAATGTTCTGTGGCCATCCAAATTGCTGCCTAGAAACATCTCAGGAGACTTCCAGCAGTCTCTGAATACTCTGATATGTACCGCCCAAACCTGCTAATTAGCAAAAGTGCCTCTGAAGATTATACCACCAAATGGATGTAAATTACTCTTCTAATTTCTTTCTTCATTACATTCCTTGTTTCCTTTGATGTTGTAACGCCTTTTTCTCCCCATGACAACAGACTAGCAATGGCTGATAACATCTTGAAAGTAATGGCTAATGTTTGAAATTTTATTTTTCAGCTTCTGTCTTTTAGGGACTTTTCTTTGACCACATTTTGGATTTCATCCTTCTCTGCAGCTTTCCCCAGTCTTCAAAGAATTGATTCCCATTTTCTTTGGCATTTAAGCACTCTTCACTCTTGTTCTCTGCTTTCCCTTCTCCTTGGGTGTTTTTTTTTTTCTTCGTTTTTCTTTATTCCTTTCCCCCCCCAGATATGGCAAACAGTTATCAGACAAAATTATGCTGTTTCCAAATTTAGTGGAGTTGTAGTATGGCTACATGGCTGCACCTTGGACGTTTTGAGAGGAGTTTATGCCCAGATCCTCTGTCATATTTTAGGCAACAGTTTCCCATTGACATCAAGGTTGCGTAAATATCTTTAAGAAACTGTATCTATGTAGCTTGCTTGCCTGAGAAAACATCTGTTTGTTCGAAAAGGAACTGAAACAGAATGAAATGCCCCAGCTGCTAGTCAAAAACTACTTTTGTTCAACAGATATAGTGTATATATCATTGTGTAGGTATGGATATTACACATTATTATCAAAAGAATAAGAATATTTTATGTTCATATATGTCCTAAAGTTGTTGAGTAGTGATGTTTTTCACACTTACATTATTTTACAAAGCTAAGCTCCCAGTAATATAAATGTTAGTGTGTCCAGAAGGAGCAGGGAAGTGATCATCCCTCTGTACTCAGCCTTGGTGAGGTTGCACCTCAAGTACTGTGTTCAGTTTTGGGCCCCTTAATACAAGAAAGACATCAAGGCCCTGGAGTGTGCCCAGAGGTGGGCAACAAAGGTGTGAGGGGTCTGGAGCACAAGTCTTATGGGGAGTGACTGAGGAGGATGGGATTGTTCAGTCTGGAGAAGAGGAGGCTCAGCGGAGACCTGATCGCTCTCTACAGCTGCCTGAAAGGAGGCTGTGGTGTGGTGGGAGTTGGCCTCTTCATCCAGGTAACAGCGACAGGATGAGAAGGAATGGCCTCAAGTTGTGCCATGGGAGGTTCAAATTGGACATTAGGAGATGCCACTTTTCTGAGAGAGTGGGCAGGTGCTGGAATGGGCTGCCCAGGGAGGTGGTGGAGTCACCGTCTCTGGAATTGTTCAAGAAATGTTTAGATGTTGTACTGAGGGCCATGGTTTAGTGTGGAAATACTGGTGATAGGCAGATGGTTGGACTGGATGATCTTAGAGGTCTTTTCCAACCTTGGTGATTCTATGATTCTAAGATTCTATGATTTATTTATTATACGAGTTAAGACGTCCACAACTATTCAACTGTCTACTTTTTATATATCTGTGTTCTTGGCAGCAATACATCTGGCATCCAGCAAATGTTCCTGCCTTTGACGCTTCTTGGTTCTCTCTCCTTTTGCAAGCCAAAGATAAGGATAGTAAGCACAGAAGAAGATTTGTACTTTCCTTTTGTTAATGTTCAAAATTAAGCACAAGATGAACCACCGTGGCATAGCTACCCAGATTCTACATGGGTGTATGATCAGTGGAACCGAATGTCCTACGTGGGCTACTGCTGAAGAATGTTTCAAATAAAGATACTCAAATTGTGCTATAATTTGTCTGTGAAAGAGGATACAAAGATATTCCTTTGTTTAATGGGCCAGAATATATCAAGGGTATGTTATAAACTAAGTAACACCAACACAGGTTTCAGTGTACTGCCAAAAATATACCAAATACTATTACAATGGAGAATGAAAATAAAAGCAGAACATAATCTGATGGCAAAATGAGATATTAATGTATCCATCCAACTGAACAATTTAATCACTGAATAAAACCAAAATAATTTGTGACATGTACACTAAATATTTGCTTATATATACCACAGAAGAAGTCAGCCAAAAAAGAGATGTCTTATTGCAAGATTCAATATTAACACCAGTTGCTGGACTTCAGAAAGTGATCAGGAAATTGTTAAAGAGATACATTCAGTGTTCAGCAAATCCTCTTAAATATTGGCAAACACTTCTGAGTCATGCAAGTCCTGAGTATTGCCATAAACATGCAATATGGCATGACTGCAGATCAATCTCTTTTGCAGCATAGAAAACTTGTTACCCTACAGCATTGAAATCATACAGGAAGGCTTTCATCTCATAACAAAGCTAGAGGAAATAAGCTAAAAATAATAACTCAATCCTCCTTTCATTCTTCAGACATCCTGTAAGAAAGACATTGGAAGGGGAATCATTCATACAGGGAATATGCTTGTCTTGGGTTTGAACAACAGAAAAAACTTCTTAACCCTTCTGCATAGTCATAGTAAACTGACTTTAAGAGGTCTCCTTTAGAAAAAGGGTCATTGTTTTCCTTCAGCGGTGGCAGAAGCAGTGACTTTACTAGGAACTGAGTCGGGTCTGCTCACTGCAGACTAGAGGCAATTTAATCTTTAAAGAAGAAATGCTCAGGCCATAAAATATATATATATACATGTATATATATACACACAGTTCTCTTTGCAAACAGCTACGCAGTCTGGAGACAGTACTATTTCCTTCTGCCTATCACTGCATCTGTGTTGGAGGTTACCACTACCCCAACTCTGCAAGTGGAAGAGGCTTTGTGAATGCTCCCTCTCCAACTTCAGGAAAAGATGTTGATGGGTCATCTTGTTATTAAAGATAATATGAGCCAGTATTCACACAGCTGGTCAGAGAGAATTGACAGAACAGAGCTAAGAGCAGACAGATACCTCCAGATAGTAGGTGACTGAAAGCCCCAAGAAACCCATGAGAATCAATGTTGTCTTTGGGTGGCATGGCTGGAGACAAGAGAGAGCATCTGCCCAAAGCTGCAGGAAGATGTTTGGCCTCTTTGACACAGAAGATGACTGTGAGCTCCCTGTACAGTTGGTAGCAGCTTGACCATCCAACAGTAATGACCTTTTTTTGGAACACTTCCCCAAGTCAAACTTGCAGTACTTGAAGTGATCTACTGTATCAAGCTGCTGATCTGCTTGTGAGCAGAGACTGAGAACTTGCACTCACCTCTGCACTGTCTCTGAATAAAAAAGGCAATATCTTAACATGATTCTCCCCACAGAAAAGGCATGTTGTGTAATTACAGATGTTTGGCTGTTTTTTTTCTTTCCAAAACTAAGGTCTACCTACAGTGAACACACATGCTATCTTTGATTTCCCCGTCTTTCATATTTTCCCTTCAACCAGAATCAGTGTAATTTTAGACTGGATTCCTCAGTTTTGTTGTTTGCATTGTTTTAAATCTACTGTTGAGTTACAACATGTTACCACATAAGTTTCCGACTTACTATACTATAAATAGAAAGATTTCATTGCCATGTCCTGTGCAGTTACGGTAAACGCTCAAGGTTGAATGATTGGTGGTATTAATGGAAATTCCATAGAGCAGTATAAATACACAACAGGAGAATCACAATGTAGGAAAACTCTAGATGCGCCCATCAAAAAGTGCACAAATATAGGCATGTTTTGAATTAGATTATTTCTTTGTTTCTGACTCTGACAACACATAAGAAGGTATGCCCAATGGCAGATATGAATTTGTGCTTATTATAGACACTGTTTCCCGCCCTGAAGAAAGGGTCTACAGTTTAGGAGCGCATCTATTGTGCTTCAACCCAGCACCAGATCAGTGTGAGAAAACAAAGACTAACCCCCCCACTTTGACTAACAAAAGAAGTCCTTGGGACACATGACCAAGGGGTTGTTACGCGGGTATAAAAGGTTGTAAGCACGTACAATAAAGGGTCTTTGTCCTGCACTAGCAACGGAGTCCATGCCTCAATTGCCACCAAAGGCGCCCGAACAGGGACCCTGTATCAGGGTCAGCCTTGGGAGAGAATCGGCTGTCAGGCTGAGCGGTGGCAATTGGGACTGCTGAAAGGAAGCAGAACCCAGGGCTGATGAAAGGAAGCAGGAATCAGGGCTGATGAAAGGAAGCGGGACCCAAAAACTGCTGCCTGGTCCCCTGCACAGTGGGAGCACCCTGCCGTGTGGATCCTCCTAATGCTCCATGCCACCCCATAGCAAGGGCAAGGCGGGTCTAAGCTGTGACTATTGGCTCAGCAAACAGAAAGCTGAGCTGCAGAATAGCAGGCACACAGCAGGAGGCCACAAGTATTTAAACAATCTTTGGAAATTAGCTAGCAGGTCTTTTATTTTCAGCAGGGAGAGAATGATACACTATTATCTTCCTCCTCTCCTGCTCACAGTGTGGCACAAGAATACCTACTGGTGCCATGCCTGATTTATGCTGGGACAAGTGGAGGAGACCTAGTCCAGATATATATAGTAAGTGGCAACAGTGTGAGCTGGTTTACTTCTCATCTTCTCAGCCCCTCCAGCTTTTCCTGTTCCTTTTATGATTCCTTTTTCTTAAAGGAAGTATACATCCCTAGTCACAGCTTAGGGCCTGCTGAAAGTCTGCAAGTCTCAGGCTATGAGCAACTCCTCCTTGATGGGCAAAGGTACAAGGAGGCTCTTCAGCTCCCCTGCTCTTTCCACAGATTTTTTAATCTGACCCCTCTGCAGTAAGCGAAGCAATCAAAGAAAATGAGGCAATAGGAACTAATTTAGATTGTGAGAGTTGATTAGGAAGTTTAGGAGTGAGAAATAATTTGACAGGGGGAACAATTTGATTGGATTTAAAATTCTGCACCATAATGGGCTGTGTGGGGGTTGTAATTACTCCTGAATAGTGGGGATGTAGCCAAGCAAGGAGGAAAACTCCTGCACAAACACAGGTGTTTCTGCTTTGTATGTCCCCTGTGAGGTGCCTGAAAAGGAAATCTCTTCAGCTACTCACAGGGATCCCACGCATGCTGCAAGTCATGGCTACTTTGACAAGGAGCTCCTCTTGCAGAAGGGAGGGGGCACACATCTCGCTGACCGTGTACCACAACTGCACCTTCACATTTCCCATCCATTTTTAGAAACATTCAACAAATATTGACTAAATGCTACAATGCTCCTGATGTCTTTACTTCTGTCTAAGAATGAAGTAGCTGTAGAAAGCAAGTTTGCCTTCCCCATCAGCTCAAAATATTATTTCCAGAAGAAATCCCCAGTCTGCACTAATCCCAGGCTCCCAAATGTAACAAAATAAAGCATCTCACAATGACCACTTTTTTTGAAGTGACAAGTTCATTATCTCCTTTCCAAGAGGACTGGTGAAAGAAAGAAAAAGTCCAGATATTTTCTGGATTCTTCCATGGGATATGTTACAACTTCAATTAAAAATTCTGCTTGGGAAGATGGCCGAAGTGCAAAGGCTCTACTGGTGCCCCAAACAGGAAAGCCATTTTCTTCAAGGGAGAGCTGTGCATATGTAGTTTATGTGTTGCTTTCTCAGACTTTATTTGGAACAGTAAACTGGAACTATGTTTATTTATTTATTTTGAGGAGAAATTCAGGATTGCGCTTCCCATTCAGAAAAAAAAAAAAAAAAAGAAAAAAACCACACTCCTGAAAAAGTGGTTTCAATTACTATCTGCCAGCCATGGTGGTACCTCCGGTACTGGCAGGAAGCTGTGCTGCTCCACAAACAGCCCTTCCATCACCAAGTGGCTCTATCTACACAGCCTTCTCCTGCTCTCCAGCAGTTTGCAGCTGCAGTGAAGGCATCATACAGTCTCAGGTGTCTTTTTGAGACAGGTTGGCTCCTGCAAAGAAAGCAACACCAGGCTCTGGGATTAGTCAGCCAGTCTGGGAGACTGTACCTGTGTGACAAGGAGCATCTAGTGTTTTAATCTCAGTGTAACTCCCCATTCAAACCATGTGCAAAATATATATGGTGTAATTATTATTATTAATAATATTTTTTGTGCTTATAAATGTGATATTTCTGGGTAGTACAAGCCTCTGTCTGCGAATGGAGAACAGGAAGCACACTTCTGCTCACTTTGACTGCCAGTTTAATAGAATCGAGCAGCAAAGTCACCCAAAAGACCTCTGAAGAAATTAAAGTGTATGAGAAAAAAACTTCTATCTATACTGTATTTCAAGAATGTCACATGCATTTCAGATTTTCTTTTCAGTCTCCCTAAAAATTTTTTGTGATTTCAGTCCTAAATCTGCTTTGCTGCTGTCTTCTCTTTCTCTGTAGCTAAGACCAATAGTAACAACTCCTCTCCACTGGCACACAGTTGCTGTGACCTTTCAGGTCATTCTGGATGTGACAGTGATTCCTATATTGATTCTATCTGTTTATCTATCTTAAAAAGTCTGGTACCTGTGGGCAGTAGTGATTAGGTTTGTGATTTACTGCATTTTTCTTTTTTTGCCTATGATTATGTGTATTAGTGACACAGATGTGCAGGACATACCTGTGAATCCCTTCACTTCATGAGGAGACGGTTGCATTCAGAAGTTGTTCCACCTCCTGAGGCTCTCTGGTTCCACATCCAGCAGAACACTGCTATTACAGAAGGTACCAAAGTGGCTTCTCAAGCAATCTGGTTGGACCAGTCCAACAAAGACTTAACAAATAGGACTTACATAAAAGGTTGAGGTCACGTCTCTTCTCATGAAGTGTCCTAAGTGAGTGCAGTATTGGACTGTATTCAATTGTTTGGTGTGACAGGTGAGCTATAGGTATTTAAACTGCTGGATCTTCACAAGCTTGGGAGTTTCATTCACATTCAGTTCACTATACTAAACATGCTATGAGTACATAAATACATGACTTACAACCAAATCCAGGAGATATGGGTACCATCATGGATGATTGTCTCTATCAGTGGTAATGAGGTCTCCAGAACAGGTTTCCTTTTGAAGTCCATGTCAGCAGGTGGATGACAGATACCTCTAGAGAAGAAATAATGATGTTAAGACTGGTAAATTCCTAACACAAGCATTAATGTTAGACACTATATCCAACTTATAAACAGATCTGCTATATTGGGATGTCTTACAAAAACTGGCTTGGCCTTCTTACAGATACTGGCACTGACTACTGCTTAATTTGCCCATTATTAGCAGCTTAGTGAGGAGTCACTCAGGTGGCAGTGGATTATCCAACACTCAGTGTTTAAATAATTACAAAATTGCAAGTTCTTTATCTGCTCCACAGATTAAAAAGATTAGAAGCGGGGCAAGTTTCAGTTCAGTAAAATGTGACCTTCCAGGAACATAATTTATCTTGCTATATACTCAGCACAGAATTTCCACTTCATTTTCTGTTTTTGTTTTTTTTACACTACTTAAAGAAATTGTGGGTACTCATCTCTGAGGTATCAGGTTAACCACAAGGAAATTTAAGCTAACAGTCTTTTATACTCCATCAGGCAAAACCATTCCAGTGAAATATCATTCTTTCCTCTTCTGTAAGTCAGTAACAAACAAATGCAACACAATCTGTGACCTCTTTTCAAAACACTGGTGTAATTCAAGATATTTCCTCGTGACGATAAATAATAAAATTAAGAAGATGCCAAAATTCTTGAATTTTTAGGAAGAAAGTTAGGATCAGAGAGAAAATACTTCTTATTTCATGGGAACAAATATATCCATGTGTCCAAAATGGCTGCTTACAAACAGGCTCTTCCTCTTTTTGGTCAGACACCTGCTACCTTGCTGACAGATACAGGTATCAAAGGCCCCTTCATACCTTCCCACTGGGTTCCAACCTTTGAACAAAACTTCATGTCACAACATGAATTCAGAAGAGGAATAAATATCACATGATAAAATGTTCAAATGATACATCTGAGTGACTATAATAGCAGCATCATCTTCTTTAACCTATTAAACCCAGGATGTTTCAAACCATACACTGAAAAATATTACTCCCAGTTCTGCTGTACCACTGCAGTGCTTGCCTTTCACCTTCTGCATTGTTGAGGTTAAAGCAAATAAGATGAATCTGTTTTGGTTTGTTCGTGGGATAACTGCATGAGCCTTATGTTAAGTATGCAGAAAATACCCATTTTATTTAATGATCTGTTAAGTATTTAGATCCAGAAGAAATGGGACAGCTTCAATCATGTTTCTGAATGACCTGGGCACCTCTGCAGCCTCCACTGGGATAACAGCTCAGTTGCTAGTTACATAATTCATTTTTTATCCTGCCCAGTCCCAGAAGCATGCAAAGGTTAAAAAAGATATAATTAGTCTGCTCTGTTCCCACCTCTGGCCCACACAAACCCTGTCTCTTATTCAACCTGTCATTGTTAGCAGTATTATCCAGGTCTCCTGAAAAGAGACAGCAATGAAAAAAATTATGATAATTTAATTCAGAATGATCTTTCCTTTGTAGTTTGCACATTACTTTTGAGATACATCTATTAATAACCTGTAGGAATCAGCTTCTATTTACGTAGCACTCTTCTACCCAAAGGGTCTGTAAGCACTTTGCTAACCTTAGGGATCATTTCATTCTTTCCTGACAGATAAAAGCTCAGTTTCTTTATGGCAAACTTGAGGCAAAAGATGAGGACAGAAGATTAGTGAGCCAACCTAGTCCTGCAGAGCACTACAGCTCCCAAAGTGGACAGCTTCCACTAAATCATTTGTTGAGCACATTTTGACCAACAGCTAGAGTGTTAAAGGAATAATTTGTTCAATTTAACTAAAGTACTGGAAGCCTCTGGGAATGCTGGGGAGAGAAATCCTGCATGACTGTTACTGTTATTCCTCTGGATTTTTTTAGACTACAGGGGCACCCACAGATGCCACCAAGATTAGTTCCCATGGTGCTAGGTGCTGTAGCAACATCCAGTAAGTTGTATCTCAGTGGTATCCAAGGAAAGGACAAGAAGTACAAATTGAAGTACAGGAAATTTCACTTAAATATGTAGGTCACTCTAAAAGTAATGCCTCCTGTTTATTTCCATGGAAACTATGAGTACAAAGAGCACAATAACGCTATTTGGTAGAGCAAATTCTCAGCTAAAAACACTATTCTTCAACATAGTCACCACCATTAGCAATGTATTTTCACCAGCGATGAACTAGAACCTTCATGCTGCGCTCATAAAAATCTGCACCAGCTGTGCATGGCTGTCCGGAACACAGTTCGTCTTTCATGTCACTGTCTCCACTGCTGAAACACACCACCCACTGCCTCACTGTGCTCATATCCCACTGGTTTGTCTCCAGAAACGTTCACCAAGTGTCAGTGAATGTTAATGAGTGCTATTTTTTCTGCATGGAGGAATTCAATTCCACGCCTTTCTTTCATCCACACTTCCATGTCAGACGCCATTTTGTCAGACTGCTCCTCTGCTGCCATCTGTCCCATGGCATCAAAATGTAATGGAATATTGGCCAGAAGGTTCAGCCTCCACTGCCATGCTGCTGACATCTGCGTCTGACATTGTGGGCCAACATAATAAGGTAGGAGGTATTACTTGGAGCAGCCTCCATACAAGAAAAATTATTTTACTGTGAGGGTGGTCAAACAGTGGCACAAGTTGCCCAGAGAGGTTATGAAGTCTTCATCTTTGGGGAAGATACACAAAATTGGACTGCACATGCCTGAACAACCTGTTCAAGCTGACGCAACTTTGAGTAGGTATTCTCCAGCGGTTCCTTCTAATTTATGCTGTTCTCTGATTCCATATGCTTATACAGAGCAGGACACATTCCTACGTGTTGTGGTCATAGGCCAAAGATGGAGGAAGCAGTGGCAGAGCAAAGCATCCTGATTTACCTATAGTAATAAATCACATTAATCAAAGAATTAGGTTTCACTCCAGGGCTAACTGGGATGGCCCATCCACTAGACCACTCTGGGGACAGAACATGAAAGGCCAGCAAGTGCCTTCTGTTCAGAGCTCTATTGTTAAAATGGCCTTGAACATAGCACATGTCTGAGTCTTCAGTGAGAAAATGAGAGAAGTCATAAAAATGAGAGAAATGGGAAAAGAGAAATTTTCATGTGAACATAAGAATGTCTGTGATGGATGGAACCATCTAGCTTTATTTCATGTTTCTGACAGTGCCTTGTAACCAGTCCATATTGAAAATACAATATATATTTATGTTCTGTTTATATATATATATATATGTAAAATGTATGTATATGGTTGGACTGGATTATCTTAGAGGTCTTTTCCAAACTTGGTGATTCTATGATTCTATATGGGGTCATCCTGTCTCAAATATAGCCTGTCAACTCTTAGAACAGTTTAGTAGACTACCTGTACATGAGCTCACAGCCAGAATTACCATCTATAAGCTTTTCTAGTGTCTTTCATAACTTCTTTGCAGTGAGCTGAATGGATCCAGATGCAGTAATGCTGCAGGAATACCTTTTAGACAACAATCTTCTTCAGTGCTCAATTAATGGAGCTGTTCATTCAATGCTGACAACTCTTCTAGGACCCAGGAACAAATAACTTTCCGTGAAGAAAATACTATTTCAATGGATTTGACTTCAAAAACAATTTTTAGTAGCTGAAAAATATGACTCATGTCAACGGTTTATGGGCGTTCGGCCCGATTCCGTGACGAAGGGGACGGGGGACCCACGGGCCCACGTCCCAGGAAAAGGGGAAAGGGGAAAAGGGTAGGGAGATGGCCCTGAGAGCAAAGAACAGCGGCAACAATCTGAGGAGAAACAAACTAATTTACTAAATAAGATATC
>NC_034410.1:43401309-43412418 GCF_002078875.1 Numida meleagris
GAAAGAAAGAAAGAAAGAAGGAAAGAAGGAAAGAAAGAAGGAAAGAAAAAAAGAAAAGGAAAAGCAAGAAATGGGCAAGACAACTCCTCACTATAGGATGCTGAAGAGACTGTCCTTTCTCACTCTGCAGTCTCTCACTCCTTTTATTTCTCCATTTAAATCAGTGTTTTCTCCCATTCCCCTTTGCTGTGTGCTTAACCTTAATTTTAAACACTAGCCATACTTCTAAAAACTCCTCACTTTATGGCCTTCCCAAGTCTGTAGCAGTCAAAATATAATGAATTCAGGTCAGATGAGCACTTGGAGACCCACAGTTTGTGATGTAAATTGAGGGCCCTGAGAACAGCGTCCACGCTACAAGCGCTACTGCAGTTGGCATTAATCAGCAAACATCTAATCAATGGGAACAGTAGAACATTCATGTGTGAGAGATATTATCTTGGCATATAAATAATGAAAGCTTCTAAAGCGCTCCCAGATGTTGGAAACAAGATTCCTTCTGGGCATGTGAAGAATTTGCTTTGGGGAAAACATAGCTGCCATGCAAAAATAGGGAGCTGTTTTAGTCTGATGAAGTTCTGTTTATGAGAAAGTACCACTGAAAAAAGGAAAGGCATACCTCCATGGCATGAATCAGCCGAGGCTGACCTCTCATCTGCCAGACACCTGTAAAGCAGATAACTGGTTTTGTCTGGGGTATGCAAGTGATATTGCCGGTTGATTATCTTTCATATGAAAGAGGTTCTGCTTTTTCACAATTGTCAGTTATCCAGTTTACAATCAGTTTTTCAATATGCTCTGGAATCTAGGCTTCCTTGAGAAAAAGGAGCTTTTTATCTCCTATAATGACAACTAATTCCATGAGATATGACATAAAAAGGAGAAAGAACAATTAACAATTAATTATTTCTCATGAGGAACTCGTTTAATTTATACTCTAAGGAAGTAAAATTTTTAACTCTAATAGTTAAATGTTCTAACTTTAGTAAGAAAAGCAAAATTTACAGGAAACGTGCAAAGTTGTGGAGAACTGTCTCAGCCCTTTGACAATCAGGATATAATTCATTCACACAGCATAATCTTGCTTAAACTCTTTATTCTTGCTGAGGACACTAGTCCGGCTGATTCAGTGCAGCCACTCACTGAAGTGTATTACTCAGGGGAACACAGACCAACAGTCTGTGAATAGACTGGCAACAAGTGCTCCTTGCTAACACAACCCTTATGTTGCCAGCTAAGTAATTTCAACAGAGCCAATTTCATCTGCAAGTGCAGAAAATATGATCAGCGCAAATCTATCTCAAGGTATCGGTGACCAAAAATAAACTACTGTCTAACCGTTTTTGTGCAGCTTAAGAAAAATGGCAGCTATCTCCACCCAGGCCCCGATGGGCCTCAGAGACCCTACCAGGGTTGTTAGCATTATTTTGTCAATACCTGCTCAATATCATGTGCCAGCACGGGGACAAGCTTCAAGTGATGTGATTTAGCTTTAAAAGCCTCTGCATGATTACTTCTCAAAATGCACCATGACCTTCAGGATTACAGTGGCTGGGATTTGTTAAAGCATAATGTATTTTCCCTGCAAACCAACAAATTACCAGGTAATCATTTTCACATTGTTAGATGACATTAAATGCATGGAGTTGTTGATTTTTGCCGGTCTCTTTCTGTACTGGAGAACAATGGAACAAGTAAATGGGAGTTCTCCACTTTTCTCCCGCAGCCATACAGGAAGGGTTCAGCTGCCAGACAAAAGGGGAGAACTGCAACCGAAAATGGACTGGTGGGGCAATGAGGGTGGGACGGGACACGATTCAAACTGGTGAAGTGGTTTGTTGTGGGATCCATCTAATCTAGTGCTCTGGGTTGGGGTCTTGTGTACTTGTTCAGTTTAATTGTTGTTCAACATTCTGCTAAAATTCCTGGAAGGAAGCTAGGAAACTTTGAGTAAGTGGGTTTTAAAGAGGGAGCTCAAGTATGTTATTAATTCCCGTTCAATACCTATATTGCTGTTCCTCAGCAGTGCTACCACTTGCATTGTCAGCTATCAGTGATTGCCATTTAGATGAATTTGTGCAATGCCTAACATGATGGGGAGCACATCCCTGAAAATTGCCAAATGGACATACTCTTAGCACCGCAAACTGGAGTTTTAGCAGGTCTTGAAAGTTGACGTTGTTCTCACACTGCCAGTAGTTGGAGTGTTACAAAGAACATTCTCAAAGAGAACTGCGACCAGACCCCATAGAGATACGTGCACCTGCTTTGTGTCTTCTAGAAACTACAGTGACTCCAGTGAGTGAGAGTTTATGATTTTGAATGTCTTTCTTTGATCTGGGCTTTATTTGTAATTCCAACTCCATTTTGTCATCTCTTGATGTCAACTTCTCCTATATTTCACTGTAATTATGAAACCATTAGTTACTACTAAATCCTTGCTTTCTCCAAGCAGTAGATATCTAATGTAGCAAAGTAATAGAGTTTTGTCAAACAGAAATAAATCTCTAGCATTCTCTTAAAATTCAACCCATTGTGAGCAGATGTTCACCGCGCAGGACTTATTTCCATGGGAATCTATTACAGAGTCTTCCTGTAGGGCTCTGGGCAACTTACTTAAACCTCTCTGTCCTTGTTTTCTCACATCAGTAGTCATAATACTTGTCTCATAGAAGAAGTATGTGCTCTAAACAATATTTAGAAAGTGCCAGGAGGCTCTGTGAAGGAACATAATTGTAAATTAATGTGTGTATTGTCAGCACATCCTCCAAAATTCTCTGTCTCTAAGTCAACTTCTATGTGCCCCATCACAGGAGTCTGAATGCGCATTGCCCCTTGGAAGAAATGACTGTCATCAGTATGGCTTGCTAATTATCTGATGTGCAGAAGAGTAAATAGTGCATAATGGTGTAGAGCTTGGGAATGTGTCACGAGTGTATTTCCTTTGCTGCAATAATCTGTAGGTGGCAAGGAGACCTCAGCAGTGGTTTGAAGACAGTTCGGCAAAACATTTGGTAATGAAGTTTGTATTTTTCTAGCCCAAATTCTCAAGACTTGGAGTGCAGAGGATGACTCGAGTGTGAAAGCACACCGGAACCTGTACCAAGACTTCAGCAAGAGAGGCAGGATGGGACAGCCAGATGCTGGAGACCCTGCTTCAGCATCACATGGCCACAGACTTGCCACTTGCCATACCCACAGATCCACAAGGCATGCCCAGCTTCCACTGATACTACCTCTGTCACAGCTGTTGGAACTTTGGGGTCGCCTCAGCCACCAAGGGCTCTTGTTTCAATGAAGATGAAAGCCAGACGTGGGATGGACAGGAGGTGGGTTGCCTGTCCAAGGCACATTCATCCCGAGAGCAGGAACTCCCAGCAAGCTGATGATACATTTATTCCCTAATTCCTCACCTAATGCTGAAACAGCGGCACCTCCCTACCTCACAGGAAGAAACAAAGCAAAATTAAGAAAACCAAAACAGACTGATTTAGCTATATTGGCCAGCTACATTGGCAATCTCCAGAGAAACTGATATAAGGCATATTGCAGATGAACTTTTGTCTGCTGCTTTAATAGGAGAACTTCATTGTGCTGGAAGTCCCTTTCCCAGAGCTGTGATTCACAAACTCTGTGCAGCTGAGGACATATTATGGATCTAAATTGAAAGGACACACTAACTGTGGTTCTGCATGTAGTTTTGACATGAAAATTGGTCATTTTGAAATAATTCTGTCTGAATAGTCTGTTCAGCCTATCTCTGCCCCTCACCCAGCACATTGTGTTTGGAAGGGGAAGATATGGGTGAAGCCATTTCAGAAACAAGCCCTGACTTTTGTGTACTTCCATTTCCCTTCTAGAGCTGGGTAATTTAAAGTGACACATGGAAAAAAAATATAGTGTTTTATCAGCTCTCTGTTCAAGCAGGTGGTGCTGTATTTTGTATAAAGGACAGTGGTTAATTTAAGATTTCTACCACAGCAGCAATTCTAAATGACAGCATTTGTATTAGAAGAGCTGCTCTTCCTAGCAGCGCTGTTATAAAAATACTGAAACAGTGGTGATATTATTATAGATCTGCTCCAGTAACAAAAGTTCTACTGTAAGAAATTCTCTGATTTAGAAAATCCTTGCCGTCTTTCACCAGTGATAAATGTTCCCTTGGTTTCCATGCTGCTGCCATTGAATCCTCGTGATCAGAGGAACTCACAAGCAAGCAGCTGCGCACAGTACAAGTGCAACATGCTGTAGCGGCTTCGGCAGGAGCAAAGGTGGCAGGATCTGGCCTGGAGCATTATGCAGGGTAGCAGCATAGAGAAAACAGCTGGGAGCTAGCCTGTATTTTCCAAAAGCCTTTTGTGCATCACTGCTTGGAGCAGTGATGTGCATGGGGGCAGGAGGGACATCCTCCCACTTCCCCCTAGAGCACCCGGGCAGGGCAAGGCCCTCTGCTTGAGGGAAGAGTTGAAAGCATGAGTCAAGAGGATCGTGAACATGCTGTTAGTCTGCTCCTGTAGTCGATGGCTTCCCCATTGCTGGTGATTCAGCAATAATGAGTGGTGTAGGCTGGGGCTGGAAAGGGTACTTTGTTCCTTCTCCCTGTCCACTCCCTGGTGGCAGGGACGGGGCTGGCTGTGATCTCCCTCTGGTAAAATGGCTTATGATATTGTCCTCCTCCAGCCACAGGTTTCCATTTCAGAAGTACATCCGTGTATAAATGAGATTGACCTCAATCCCATCACATAGATATTAGCATTTTCAATGCAATCAGAAGCCACAGCCCATAAAAGCCATTTCTGCTCTCCCAAGTTTTGTGGTAGGACATGGAGTGGTTCACACCAACGTGCTTGTGGCAGGCCAAGCACACATTGTGGTGGGCTGGGTGAGGGGCTGAGAAAGGCATTGGTGACAAAGTTCATTCGTCCTTTCTCCTCGTATTGCATCTAAGTGCTCTTTTAATTTCTCTAATGGTTTTGTCTTGTGACATTGCCTCACTGGTCACCTCACTCTCCAATTACTGCTTGTGTAAGGAAATGCTTCTTGACATTGCCCTCAATTTCTTTTTACTTTATTTCCATTTTGCTTATCTGTGATGGAATGAAAGTATGAACCAAGGCTGAAATTAGCCATTAGGATTTTTACATACTTTAATTAGCATTCTTTTAAGAAAACTCGTTTCTCTCTCCTTTTTTTTTTAATTCTACTCCATACAAACCAGTTCTTTCTAGCCTCACAAGCTTAATGTCTTAATTTTCAAATTAACCTTCTCAAATTTTTTTTAATATTTCTGGTGCCACAATAACTTCCCTATCATATGGTGACGAGGAATTAATGAGTAATTTATTTCATTTTCATCTGTCAGCATTTTGAGTATCGGTCTATACAGGAAACTGTTTCTTTTGAAATAAGTGCTGCTGTGGCCTACCTGGGATCTGTTGTGGATGAGAGCTAAGTTTAGCTGCACACTGCTGGGTGGTGAGGAGAAAATTTAAAACCAGGCGGTGTCACCAGTCTGAGAAGCGGGTGTAGAACACTGTGGATGTGGATCACTCTGCTCTTTGCATGTCATCCCTTCAGAGTTTGCTGTGTGCTTGAGAAGAGTTTTGTGGGAAAACAATCAAACTGAATTTTGCGGAGTTTATCCCAGCAGGTTTTTCATACCTTTCCTATCCCACAGGCTCTCGTATCTCTCAGTGACCCCAGAGCTCATGTGGGAAGGCAACTGCAAGGGAGGCAAGGGTCAGGGAAGGGCGCAGGAGTGGTCACCATCCAGAGGTTTAGTTTTCCCCAGGTCACTCTTCCTCTGAATACCTCAGGGACAAGAGGACAGGGAGGATGGAGAAAGAGGGCGAAGGGATCTCCTTCCCATCTCAAACCACCTAGAGTTATTCCCGGAGGAGCAGTCCCTCTGTCAATTCGTCAAATGGCATCTCAAGGAGTTTTCTTACCCTCTTGCTGACTCCCATGGTGCAGATCAGGTTAGACTTGCTTCAGCAGTGAGCGACTTGGCCAACTGTAATTAAAAACGATTGTCAACTGACACCAAGGCTCCACATTATTAGTTTAAATGAAGATACTTTCCATGGACAGTGATCCTTGCATACCTTAGCACAAGCTATTGCATGCAATTAGCTTGCAGAAAATAACATTACGTGCTAAAGAAAATATCAACCAGGAAAACACCAGCGTCCATGCCCTCCTTCAGTAGGAAAAGGTGCATCCTACAAACCCAGGTTGGCTTTGTGCTGACGCAGAAACCATATGCAGTACCTGGTAAGCCTTCAAGGCCAGGACAGCTGGGACGTAAGCAGCTCAGGCTCACTCCTGGCTAAATTACTAAAATCATAGCTTTTGCTTTAGCACATCTCTCAGCTCCTTCCCAGTTGCATAGTCAGCATTGTTTGTAGTCAGAGTGGCTTCTCCAAGGCTGGGTTAACTATGTCAGTGTCATTTCTGATGTATGTTTGTCCAAGCTGTTCATCAGCACCTTCCATGATGAGGACCTCACCACATGCCCAGGCAATCTGCTCCAGCACTTTCCGTAGGCCTGCTATTATAAAGTGCTTTTTAATGTCTAGTCTAAGTTGTCCCTGCTGCGATTTAACTCATTTTCTTCTTGTTCTGTCACAGCAGTGCAGTAGAGTGTTTTTTCCAGCTTCTCCTCACAAGTCATGTTTTCAAGACCTTTGATTATTATGACTGTCTTCTTTCCTTTCTTTCCCCCACGTCTTTCTTGGAGCCTAGTGCTCAAACCTGAACATGGTTTTCCTTTAGTACTGAGAGGAAATGAACTTTCTATTTATTTCATTTAATCTAATTTACTGCCCACGCTTTGGTTTGGGGAAAGGCTTCGGTTGTGATTTTTTTTTAAACCTTATGCTGGATAATATAGATATCACTATCAAAAGAGTACAAGCTAGTGCCTGGCAGCCACAAGGATGAGGCGAGACCTGGGAAAAGCAAAATCACATCCCATCCACTCATTATCATCTATCTTCTGCAATAACCAAACACATCTTCCACCCCAAACTTACTGAGCACAAGGCTTGCTCCTTCCTGTTGGGAGAACAAACTATGCCAAAGGGAATAAGAAGCAAGTCATAGTTTGCAATAATTTACCAAATGCAAATCAGTGCTGTGAGTTATAACTAAATTGCGCTTGTACCACTCCACTGCCTGTGCTGTATAAGAAATTTACCATGTAACTACTGTGAGTGCAGCTCTTCCCCAGCAATATGGAAACATGAAGAAATCTTAGAAAATATGAGTATATGTAGGACACCATGGGGCTTCCATTCAGCACAAGGCTACCTCAAGACTCTCTCTAGGTGGAGGGCCTTACTAGAGTGAGTCACCAACAAGAAGGTGACTGCACTGGATCTTACATGCACATACACACACCTATGTACTGTACCTTTCCCAAATATCTCAACATTAGAAGAAGATATTTCTCCTCCAGTTCAAAGGACTTTTACTGGTAATTTTTGTGTCTATGCAGAAGGATGTATCTAACCTAGCACACCCCCAGCAAACTTCCTTACTTCATTATAAAACAGGACTCCTGTCCAGTATTATTGTATGTACAATAGCATCAGTGGTAAGGTCGCTGGAAGAAACATGTTACAGGTGACACAAATCAAATACCTTGCCACTTATGTATCAGGAAGCAGACACCTAGGATCTCCTCACCAGCAAAGCCGTATACCATTAGGTCTGCGGTGCCTTCCATAAAAATTTCTTGATGCATGAGCATGGAAGAAGGATTAATAATAATAATAAAAAGAAACAGTGAAGAAAATCCTTTCAAATAATTTTAGTGGTGAATACAAAAGCAACATATCCAAGTCATTTTGTCCTTTCTCTGTGCTTTATGTACTAGTACAATCTAAGGACATGGTCTATGGCAATGAGTAAGAGCACTAGAACAGCTGTTTTATAGTACCAGACAGTTTATGCATACTTTTGCAGAGAGAACACTGCAGATACAATGAATACACTACTGACAATCAGATTATCCTTATAACTGGTTAGAGCAAGGTGACCTGGGCAGGTTACTGTGATCAATACAGAATTCTTACAGCAAAGTTATATATGTATAGTGGCTCCCACATGAAGCAAATTCTTCCCATGTTGCCCATGTAATTCAGCTGCCTTTAGTTCTAAATTGCCACTTTCAGGAACAAAATGGAGCAGCATTGCTGTGGGTAGTGGATGTTTTTCTGCTTCTTCACTGCAAATACAACAGACCACCATTTTTGCTGAGCTAGCTGTTTCCTCACATAGTCAAGCCTCTTTGTTTTTATTGGCAGAGCTATATTGCAGATTTTAGGAGCCACAAGGAGCAAATCATGCTTTAGATTCTGTAACATAAATGTTAAATAGTTCTGTGCTTAAATACACTATGGGTGCAATTAGATGTCTTTGCCGTACCCGAATAAGTAAACACAAATCTTGGCTGCTCACCCAAGACCCTGAGGAAGCCTGCACAGCACTGGGTTATTCATGTGGGGCAGCACTGCAGTGTAAGGCAAGCCAGGAACAACTCAGGGGCTCCCACTGATTTGGCAGGGCAGTAGATGGGTCAGCCCTGCTCCACACCCTACCAACAACAAGAGCAGCAGCAGCTGGTGGCCTTATTTCCCAGCCTAGCAGAGGGCTCTGAGTTTGGCTGGAGCTATGCTAACCCTCGTATTGGTGCTGGTGCTGTGGTTCCTGCAACTGCGCTGAGGACAAAATAATTTTGTATGGATTTAATGGTGGTACCTGTAAGATGAAGTATATGACACACTGCAGATGCCCTTGCAAACACTTCCGTCAAACTTCCCCACGTGGGCAACCCATGTGGCTTGATGATTTTTTCTTGGCCTATTTCAGAGTCATCTCAGATGGGAATTACAAAAGTTTCCAGAAATGTCCCAGTTTGGAGACATTTTATCATGGATTCTAACTTACAGCCACTGAAATCACCATTGCCTGCAATCTCAGATGTAAATTCTCTTTTCAAGGAAACTGGGTTTCTTGTCAGAGTTTTGAACAACTTCCTTCCAGAAATAAGCCCTCTGGCACCTTGGCCATCCAAAGACTTGAGGTATCTTAGAATTAGTCACAGACATTTCAGCTGCAATGTTCTTTTTCCCTGAGGAGGTTTCTACAAGGAGTGGGGTTTTCTTGAGGTCTCCAACCCCCCATTAAGGCACTGCCTTCTTTTTTGGTATGCTTCATTTTAAAATGAAACACTCCACACATGTTTTCGGAATGTTGTCATAGTTATTCTTATCTCCTTCCTCAGCAGAGGCAAATCACTTATAAACATTTCCAGCTTCACTCCCCTTTGCTTAGATTAACAAACTGACCAGTACATCACTGCTCTTGGCGATAAGCTTCGCTGCAGTTCAGGACAGAGTAAAATACTTGTTCCATGAGAGTATTATCAGACTGAAAGCCTGGTTGTGTACTACACAGTTTCTTTGTCTCTCTGTAATGCTTTTTCAACATGAGTCAGTTTTCTGGCAGTGAGTCACCTATGAGTGGTGAAGAGACACACAAAAAATACACATATATTTTGCTTAGTGCTGAAAGCTATGCCATCAACTCTTGCAATTTTGTCCCCTGTCTCCCATCATCTGGGTTGGTTTTAGATTTTTTGAAAGGGACAGTTATCCCAATTTCTTTTCTCCAGAACTTGTGACATTTCATCAGTCTATCTTGCTTTCATTACTTCTGAGGAGGTGAAAGAGAACTTTGGGAAGAGGAGCTGCCTGCCATGTCACTGCAAGCTGTGTAGAAATGATGCTGCCCATGGCAGGGAATTTGGTTATCTACCTACATGGCTTTCTGTGGGTACCTCCTTGATACTCTTCTGGACATCCTTTTTCTTGCTTATGCATCATCATTAAAGGTGCCTGTTTCATTCTCAGCTGCTGTTTCTGTTCTCTATTTTCCATAATTTTCTGCCTCAAATTCAGGCTTTGTGCTGTGAACTCAACTGTGCGTATATTGTACAATCTCAAGAAAAAGAGGAGATGCAAAGAGATGCTCAGAAGTAGCAGACAGAAGAAGGTGGTGCAAAGAAAAGTGGGTTTGTCTGGGATCAGAATTTCTAGAGAAACACTAAGTGGGAATATGACCTGATGCGAGTATGGGCTAGACAAAGGAAGAGAAATGAAGTAAGAATTGTGAGGAGTAGAATAACATGAATGTCCTCTTGCCCCAGCCATGAGTCAAAGGCTAGGAAAGTGCCCCAGGTGCCAAAGAAGACATCTGCATTTTTGTAAGGATGTTTCAGAGTGAATGTTGACCTTCACCATCCGTGTATACTTTGAAGGTGAGTAATGTCCTCCTAGAGACTTGAAAAAGAAGGTAAAAAAAAACATGATGTTCAAATACACGTTTCTCTTTTTTTTTCCAGTCCTAGTGATGGTCAGGTGATTTCCCAGTGTTGTTCACACTTAGTGGTGTTGGCACAGTGCTGAACAAGAAATGCTGTTAAAGAGATCAGATGCTGTCCTCCCCTTCCTTGTCTCATTCCACGTTAACTTCAACAAAGAATAATGCCCACATAGGTAGAAGTAGCCCTTCTCTCATACAATGGGTATAATGGGAACTGAAACTCAGCTACATGACCAGGGTGCTCAGACATCTTTCCAAAGACCCATTTTCTCAAGAGAAGAGAGCTCTCCTTGCACTCGGTATCACAACCTCGCCCTTACAAGACCTCTGTCAGTAACTCACCTTCTCCCCACCTTCATGTTACAGTGGGAGCTGCAGGTGCTGGGCCCAGGTAGGGTCAGCCCCATCCCACTGGGAGCCATGATGAACCCATGGTTTCCACCATGTCTAAATGAAAGTTACAGCCTGTAGTGGCCTGGGCATCAGCATCAACCTGGTGAAGATGATGTGCAAGGATTACCTTGTATCTTAGAGGCAGTGCCATCTGGTACAGATGCACATGTGGGAGATTAAACATGTAAAATCCAGCAGCAGAAACAACAGCAACAAACATTTCCATAATAGTTCTTTCTTTCTTTCTTTCTTTCTTTCTTTCTTTCTTTCTTTCTTTCTTTCTTTCTTTCTTTCTTTCTTTCTTTCTTTCTTTCTTTCTTTCTTTCT